>NW_027107820.1:1403451-1456510 GCF_000696795.3 Halyomorpha halys | reverse complement strand
TGAACGAAAAATAGTCTATATAGTTAATTTTAAAAAAATGAATATTTAAATTATATTATTTATGATTTTTAAGTTATTATAGGCTAGTAAAGTTTTAGAATGTAATATATTATTAAATATGAACATTCTTTTGTATTATAAAGGGACACAGTGGATTCAAGAAGTACAGATGTTCATTTATGAGAAACCATTTCACTATCATTACTTCTTGGAAAGTTTCTAGGATAACTCCACTAGGTTACATGTCTAAGGAGATAGGATCTGGTTACTGCCTCTGTGTGTGTTTGAAATTAGCTGGCCTACTCATTGTTTGTTTGTTCTCGGCCTTAGGCTGCTTAGTACAAGCGTTGTTGTAATGTCTCCAGAGCTTCTTCCCTGTAGACAATTTACTATTCTGCTATACCATGTTTACTAAGGCATCCCAAATTATATTCAAAATGTTCAAGGGCATATGGCTGGTTCCGTGTTGCTCAAGATTAAATTTTATATACAAGAGTGGGTTCACGCAGTTTTCCAATTTCAGGCGCTTTTTAAATGTTGCTCGATTTAACTATTTTAAGTCTCCTTTTCCAGTTTTAAGCAAATATTTCAAAAGTGAAATAGCACTGTCACTTCCTAGGAGCCCTAGTCCTCGTCCCAATAATCCACTGGTGTTAGCTACACGATCTTAACTACGTTAATAGGACTCTGCAACTAACCTTATAATTCCAAGGCAGTATTTTACTAGTATACATTTATCAATTCCCTTGTGTACGAATTTAAATATAAAGGAGATTACGAAAGAAAAATAAATGCTCAAAGTGCAAGGGATACTAGGGATCCATCTACGCAAGCTCTTCGAACTACTGTACACATATAAAGTTTTTCGACTTTTTACAGCAACAAACAAATCTGCTTTTTAGGACCCTTACACCAGCGCCACATCGGGTGTGTTTTCAACTAACCAGCAGCCAATAAAAATTCAAAACGACGTGCCAGGACACGTATTTATGGATAAAGTTTTTAGGTTTGGTTTTAGTACATTTTAAAACAAATGTGTGCCCCAGCACATTATAAAATTCATAGATCGCCCAGTACAACATAATCACAAACTCAAAAAACTGCTTAAAATGTAGGCAACTATAGAAGAAGACGGTGTGGAAATCAAATATATATTGGTATACATATTTAAGCTAAAAACTAAAAATTCAGAAATAGAGGTTATGGAAAAAAAAAAAAAAAAGGCGGGAGGTCCTAATGAAGTGATATGTTTGTATAATTTAGAAGACGAACATTTCTTGTATTATGTAAACTTTAAAGGATCTATGAACTAATAACGTTATTACTGTTAATGAAGGGTACGAAAAAAAGGGGGGTCCTACTATAGCCTTAGGCTATAGCTAGACTATACCACCTTAGCTGGACTGATATCAACACCTTATGATGCCACAAGGCAATCAAAGGGAGGAGACTCAGTGAATTATGTATAATACATTTTATGTATTATACATGTATGAAGTACTAATTCTATTTTAATGAAGGGTTCGAAAAAAAGGTGTCCTAGTTGGGCGGGTCCGCTCGGGAAAGATTGGCTTTTTTTGTGTTATGATTTCCACTTGTGAGATTGTGACAAGTCATAGCTAAAGATCACAATCAGATGAATGAACCTCTATGAAAACACTTACTATAACAAAGCAGTTTACTTTCTCTGAACGTGTATGAACTAATGTTGAATATTCATAATTAAAAAGCTAATTGGATAATAAATTACAATGCATTTTTATTTATATGTACCCAATATTGTTTGATTGAAAGGATGTGAATCATATAAAATAAAGCTTTTTCTTTTTTTGTTTTATTATTAAATTAGTAAATAAAGCTCTGTTGTTATAATTAAAACTAGTAAAATTCTCTGGTGTAGAAGTTATCAATTTTAACACCTGGCTGCATGTAGTTTTCATTAAAGCAAAAAATAAAATTAAATAATAAAAAAAACTGAAAATAATAATTTTTTTCTTCACTTTAGCTCTTTAGGTATAACTGCCTGAAACTAGTTTTAAACCAGCCTGGAAATTAAGTAGGAACTCTGTATAAGCTATATATACAAATGGAACAGCATATAAGTACATTGATATTAATATATAAAAAATATAAAAACATATATTGTACAGAATGTTTGCATTTATCCTATTTCTCCTCATAAATTAGTATTACGTTTTAACAAGAATTATCAGAGAACCCCAATATTTTTTCCGGAAAAGCCCGAATTTCTCCCGTCTTCACGGGTGGAAATTGATGGTTGACGTAGCATAACGGAGACTACACCCTGCCATTGACAGAGGATGATAGAGGATGCGCCTCGCCTCAGGGCATTGTACCGGATAACCTCATTCGGTCGGGGCTCTGTACCTCTCAACCTCTGAACCTCTGATGAGGAGTTTTAGGGCATTAAGCAAATGCACCTGCTTCGGAAATGAGCTTGATGTTCTTTTTGGGACTCGAGTCTATTTTTTTCGTTTTACACATTTTGTACCCTTTGTGACTGTGCTACTACCATAATTTAGAAAAGGTTATGCTTTGGATTTTTTCATGGCTGTTTAATCCACTGAACTTTTTTTGAAAAAGACACTCATAGGTAGTACTACATAGACTATTTGTGTTAGGAATCTTTCAGAAGTCTACCTATAGAGTGCTAATACACTTACAGAACTCAAGAAGAGAAAAACAAAAAAAAAGTTATTTCACCCAAGTTTTTTATTACATTAATAAAAACTACTCACAGTTAGGAGTCAACATTGCTGACTCAGCCAACCAATGTTAGGGGTAATAAAAAATGGTGCCTGCAGAAATTATAAAAAAAGAATAATTTTTGAGTTATTTCAAGCAAAAAAAAAATCATTTTCTGTTAGGAAATAGTTCAGTTTTCACTTACGCTACTGTAAACAAAATACTGTAAATGTTATTTAATATTGCAGTATTTAAGATGTAAGTTCTATCGTTATAGGTATAGAAAATCTAAGACGATTTCAGTATTTTTTGTTTCCTTTTTTTTTCTCATCAATTTCCACTAGATAATTATCAAATGAACTAACACTGGAAGGTCTATTGCAAGATCGAATCCGACGACATAGTCTGAAGAAAATATGACGAAAATATTCCTTGTATCTATTGCAATACAATTTATGACTCAGCGAGTTCATATTTATTTATAACTGATTTATATGCATTATGTAACACAACCCGTTATATTCCATTGCGGTAGAAATGAGAAAATGATTGAATGTATCTTTTGTTGTCATTAACTTAATAGATAAATATTATCAAGAATTTTAATTACTTCCTATTTTTGTACATTTTATATTTTTATATATATTTTTTTTTTTTTGTAGGATCATTTGGTTAAGTGAAGATATTTGACTCATAAACACTCATAACCAATGTTTGAAAATATATCAATCTTTATTAAATATTCTAGAAGTTGGTTTAAGATGTCATAAAAAAAATAACTCTTGATTAATAACTCTTTTATTTCATTAATCAGGGGTGAGTGGTAAATGGAAGGTCGTGGGTAAAATTAAACTTCTGAAATTATCAGAACGAACATTTTTTTTTTTTTTAATGAAAACCAGTAATATCTTTAATCCTTTCTCCACTTTTTCAATGTTTCGTCCGATTCACAACTTATTAACATTGAAAAAAATAAATATACATTACTGAAATAGTTTAAGTAGTCTCTTATAATGTAAATAATAAATGAGAACCACGTAACTGAAATAGGAGCATGCTAATCAGCATGCCTCTTATATAAATATGTTATCAATTACGCAAGTAAACAGTATTTATTTATATTTTTAATGGATACTCTTAATTATGTAGATCAATTCACCTTAAATTGTACTATTTGAGCCTAATGAAACGAAATTTAAAATGTAGGGTTGTTTGATCATTAGAATAATACCATAAAAAAGAAAAAAACAAAAAAAAAACTCATTTTTAATTAGGATTTGTACTCCATAGACTCTCAAAATTGATTTTGAGGGGTGAATATTTGAATGTGAAATAAAATAGCTAGCATTAGACAAGTATTTTAGTGGACAAGTTTTTCACTCCCTTTCGACCATTTTGTTCAGTTTTTCTTGGTAGTTAATCATCAGTCATCAACCCTTTGCTTCCGTTTTCCTTACAAAAATTAGGGCAAAATACGACCTTAGTGAGAGAGCTGTGCAGCTCAGAATTTTTTTCTCATTAAGCTTCATAGCTAGAACAACCAAGTTTTCAAGCTTAGTAATTCGATCATGATGAAAAGCGGAAAACTAATCAGGGAAAATTATCAGTCATTATCTCTTTAATGAACGTAAGAAGATTGATATGCGAGCGGCGTGTTTTTGTTATGTTTTATTATTGAATTCATCCCCTTATTTTTTCTTCGGCATTTTTATTAATTTTTTTTCATTATTTTCAATAGTAAAAGTTTGTTAACGACCAAGAAAATAAAATTAAATCCCCACAAATTTTGAGATTTTACGCTTAATGATGATTATGTTAAAATTAAATTTAATTCGTTTTATGTTATCAGTTTTTTTTTCTTGTACTTCCAGGCATTTTATTTCGTAGATACAGTACCAATGACATAAGTCACCCAAGGATGACCCTAGAAACTCGATATTCTCATCATATCGTGACCATTTATGAGGTTAGTCAGAGAATACGAAGGAATTTAGAATCATTATTCTGAAGCCTTTGTGACTTATGGAATAGCTTTATGAATTTAAAAACAATAAATAATAATAATTTTATTATATTAATATGCATTTTTTTAAAATCATTTTTTGTTTAATTTTTTTTTCAGTTAGTTTATTTTTGACCTTTTACTTTTGTATAATTTAATCTTGTATGGATTAATATTTAATAATTAAAAGATTGTTATGCTGTCAACTAAAATGTTTTAACCGATAAATATTATAATAAAGTAATATATTTTCCATTAGATAATTAAGCAGCCCAACCCTTCTTGTTCAAATCTGCTTTACTAATCGACATTTACGCCACAAAGTAATAATATATATATTAATGTATAATAATACATACATGTATAAAATGAGGCTTGGCTTTATTTATTAAATAATAAAAATTTTCTAGATTGAATATTACACATTAACAGGATTCAGTTTGCCAATTGAAGGTTAGAGTTGTACAATAATAAATCAAATAAATACAACTGATTAATATTTTTCGAATCATAATTTATCATTGGAATAAATATATTTTTTATTCAAAAAATTAAAAGTTATGGACCCAGAGGAAAGTGTGGTCAGCAACCAAATTCGAAAGGAAGAGCTATGCCCTTACTTTGCAGAAGATTAAGCGCCCATTTTTCACGGATCGGGTTCCGCAAAGGGCCACAGACTTTTCCAAAACCGATTCCCGGCTACCATCAGCATAATCTTGAGCCTCTCCGGTCATTATTTCTTCAGAGAAATATTTCATGAAATGCAATTTTTGTCGTTTTTTTTCTTGCCTTTGGATATCCAGCAAATATGGTAAATAGAAGGCGTATCTAATCTGTAAGGTGAAATGTTTTTTTTTGTTGATAAAGCAGTTATTATGTTTGCTACTGTTAGAGCTTATCAAGCGAATAATCCAGCGGAGTTAAAAGGATATCGGATTAGCTAATAATAAACCAGTTTTTACGTTTGTTGTCATTTCTATTTCTATAATGCTAACTTTAGAATAGAAAACCATAATATTTAAATGATTAATTTTTTATTTTAATTTCAGTTAAGCTTATCTAGCAGAAGTGCTAAATTTTAATAAAATCTTTGTCTGTATGTGCTGTTTAAGATATAAATCTACTTCAAAGAAGCATTTAAAATAATTTGAGAGAATATCCTTGTCCCAAATGTGGAAACATCAACTAATAGCCGACTTTAGCAGTCTTTGAAAAAATTACTTACAAGCTACTTTTTATAGATAGCCACCAAAACTATGAATCCTTTTTACACAGAGTTCCTAGTTACAGTTTCATTTATTACAATTAATAACGATTTTATAATTATTGATAAAACATTGTAATTAGAGCTAATATAATATGATTGGAATTTATTTGTTCCATTTATATTTATTTAAAAGAATGATATCCTATTTTAACATATCAATCAATGACCAAGATCCTTCGAAAATAATCATTTAAATTCCCTGTTTTTTAATCGGGTTCTTATTAATTATATACAACCCTTCTCCCTTTAAAAAGATTATAATTAAAAATTCAAGAAGACAAATCTTTAAAAATTAGTTTACCTTCTGAAATAGACAACTGAAGGGATAAGTTTATTGGCCTGCCGCGACTACTACTGGTGTGTGGCCGTTCCCTGGAGCCCAAGACTTGGTCGATGTTGCACAACGGTCGCTACACATCCCCAGGGGCATATAACGTCTCCTGTCTGTCTTCCAGAACCACTGACTCAATCATGGGGTCTTCTTCTTGAGAGTTAAACTTTAATTTCTTCAAATTTTATCTTCAAAATTCAAATTCAAATTCAAAATTAAATCTTCTAGAATTAAAAAGTCGAATTTCACATTCATTAATATTGAATATATTAATATTCAAATTGATTTTGAAAACACTAATTCTGTACTTTAATAATATATACTTATTTTTATTTATAAACTTATTTTTACAACTATTAATATACTTGAGTTGGCCCAATTGTAATAAATCCAAAACTCTATAATGCGTTAATTATTTATAACGATGTGTTCATTGGTGACCGTTGTTTCCTTTTGAATAAAGAGATGGTCGCAGATGTAGTCAAGGCAGTAATGATGAATACAAATAATTGTAACTTATTTTATTTGTTATAAAACCTTGGCTAACAAAGGTGAAGCAATGAAGAATAAAGAAAAAAAATTATAAAAATAAATTAAGAGGATAACAATAATATTTACAATAAGAAGGTAATATAAAATATTACAATAATAAAAATATATTGTAAGGTGCGTTCATAATTTGGTTGAAGTTTAGAATTTTGAAAATTGCAAAAACTTAGTAGGTCTTAGTTATAGTGATTGAACTTTCTTTTAGCAGTGAATTTGACCTTGTAATCTTTTCTAATTCCACAACAGCGCTTTAAATCTAGAATTTCCATCTGAATTCAATCTAGGATTCAGTTCAAAAATTTCAAAGATAACCCAATTCTAAACCGATTTTTCGGATTTAAGTAAAATGTATTTCTTGCGATGGTTGATGATTTGCATCCAAAGGGTATGAAAGAATTCTTAAGGGAAAATTATAAAAATTTGCGGTGTCTGTTTATTGTGTGTCATATTTTGAGAAATTTTTTATTATTACATATCTATGTTAATGTTGAGTAATAATATATTTTTAATGGATGACCACCAGTACAGGTTTTGTTCCAGTCTTTTTTTCTTTTTTCATTGTGTTTTAATGATTGATTTTAGTTCTATAGTTATAATAACCCATAGAGAAATTATTAAAACATTATAGTGAGGGGCTGAGGGCCGTCCATAGCTCAGTGGTTTATACACAGTCGTACCATTTGCCATCTATTGGCGGTCCCGGTTCGAATCCGGCCTTGGGCGTTGACTTTTTTCATTGAGGGGGGCCTCACAAAATGAAAAACTTTGATCCCTCAGTATAGGACACCAACGGGGGATTCTTGGCTGATAAAAAAAATATATATATAAAAACAGATATTTTTCTTTTAATTTGCTCATAATAAAATCAACCTTCTAGTTCTAGGTTAAAATAGTATTCATGATTTCCACTTTTATTATCTTATTTCCTTTTAAAAGAATTTATTTTTTAGAAACATAAAACTTATTCAATCATACAATATTTATGTTGGGAATCTTTAAATCAATATTGTTATAACTGAAATGGGCTTTTTACAAAAGATTCTTTATTTACTATTTTTTCAATTTTATTACGATCATGTACTGAGTTATGTTAAAATTAGTAGTATAAATGGAATACCAAAATACTAAAACATTTTAAGAAGAAAATATGTATTCGAATAATAAATGAATAAGACTTATAATATTTACTATAATCTTTTAAATGATTTTTGAATTAATTTCTTTATTTTTAAATAATTTTAAAATGTCTTGTGAATAAGAGTAGAAAACAAAAATTATGACCATTTATTTAACAGATATTTGTTTAATGTACTTAAAATAATCATATGCACGTTTTTATATTTATTCTGATTTAGACAATATTTTGGCTAGACATCAAGAATTTAATGTTCATCAGTGGTAGGGCTGGTATTTAGTTTTATGTTTTTAATATCATGATGTATTTCTAATTAAGCAGATATGACATTTAGGCTGTTTTGGACAGCTGCCATAATTTCGATTTCATCAAAGGTGGTCATCTAGGCTTTATCGATCTACATTTTAAATAGAATGGAATACATCAATCTGTGTAATATAGATATACAATTTTTAAAAAATACACACTTTTAGACATAAGTAAGGGAAAAGTTTAAAATTCCAATATTAATTATAAATTTTCTTATTGGAATCTGCGAGTTTTATAACAATATTTCTCAGATAAATTCAAAAAACACATAACTAATAGTTTACGGCCGCGATTCCGACAATTTTATGGCGATCTTCATGGTCATCGTATAACCACGACCCAAATATCTGAAATAACCTCACAAGGCTGAAAGACAATAGCTCTAGGGACCTCAAAAAGTAAATATTTTCATTTCATGGTTTGCTTCGGTGAGTTACCATATGCTAATTCAGTTATGTTTGCTGAAAGTGGACGGCTTGTGTGGATTGAAAATGTGTATAACCAAAATATTTAAACAGTCTAAGTGTATAAAGTAAGTGATGGTTTGGTGACATTACCAAGAATCCAGGAATAATCGCACATGATCAAGATTCTTATATGAGTGAGGGATTCTGATCCGATCATTAAAAAGAGTTTCATTCTTTTCTTTCAATTTCTTAAAAATACGTTGAACTTGTAAGAACAGTGTACTGTTTCTAGAAATATTTTTTCCGTTTGAATTGCTTTTATCTTCTTTCATTCTGGGATTTTCTTCTTTTGTAATTATGGATATATTTCACCTCTTTTATTTAATAGTAGTATTGACGTTACAGATTACTAATACAGAGACTTCATAGGTTGGACTCAAATTTTACAAGAGTATTATTTTTAAATTTTTGTTCGCTCCATCTTAAATAGACATTAGTAGATACTTACATAAAAAGTAGCGGTCAGTTCAGAAATCTGAAAGTCTTGAAATAAAAATGATGATTACCAGGGCCCTGTTTCATAATAAAGTACAAACTAATACTATTAGTCTTGTCTATTTTTCTTAATTCAATTACACAGACTTGTACGATAGTAACTTGTACTTTAGTATTTTTTAATTCCTGTAATATCACTAATAGTCATCCCTATCATGAAAAAAATAAGTATTAGTATTATTACCACACTAGTTTCTACACTTGTACTATGAACTTCTAGCCAATCACTAATTAGCCACATAATTCAAACACTGCTACAAGCTTTTGTCGTAATATAGAATTTTTCAAAATTTAATTCCTTGTCTGTGATATATAATCCTGAAGTACAAATCGGCTTGCATTAATATTGAAAAGATTCAAGAAGGACTTTATCTCTGAACTCTTTAGAGCGAGGGTCCAAAAGTACTTTTGGTTCAGAATGTTTTGGGTTCGAATCCCATCTGGGCCTGTGGTCTATCAATATTTATTTTGAAGTATAGTATAGAAGCATCTGGATAAGCCATACTATCTTTGAAACATTGTTGCTATGGCGAGTAAGAGTTCAAAAGGAAACCTTTACTAGCCCAACCGTGAAGAGTAGTGAAAATAAAAGAAATGAGTAGCCGGATTTTGTTATTGCTGTATTTTAAAAATAATAGACTGTAAAATTAAATATTCAATCATATAAACTATAAAAATAAAAGAAGTAATTTAACCCAACGTAAAACTTTTACAAAATTAAATTAAGTTGAACAAAATAGAAAAAAAATGTCTTAATATCACCGTGGGTGATTGATGGAGCTGTGGGTGGGTTATGTCCTCGTGGAGGTAGGTTCAGAAAAGGGGTACATCTGCCCTCTTTGTCCTCTTGGAGTATGAGCCGACGTTGTCCGCTGATTAATATGAGAAATGATTAATACGTCAGAGATGGCCAGAATGCTAGCAACTAGGAGTGCGTAGATAGGAGAGACTGTAGGCGATATGTATGCACTCGTAGAGACGCTAAGAAATAAGAGAAAAGAGAGGGTATTTGTTTTGTTTTCATATCGTCTGTCACCTAATCGATTACTGATCATATGTTGGCCGTAACAATTATACTAAACGAAGTCAACTCTAATTTATTTAACGAAATATCCATTTATTTTATGAGTGCACATATAAATAAATAAATAACAAAGTTAATTGGTTCTTGTTATCAAAATCATTCCAAACTCAATCAGAGCTGTGTAGACATTTGAGGTAGTGTTTGTTAAGCTTAGTCATATCGATGGCATGTATCTGTTCCATTTAAGACTGAGAGCTCAGTCCATTTACGTTCTTGGTTCTGACTGTTTGCTGTCCATGACCAATTTGGGATCCAATTCTCTGGAGCTGTTAAGCTTCATGGAATGGTCACGCATTCTTTCCTTTAACTACACGCGCATTATCCTAGAAAGAAATTACATTATGTACAATTTCGATTTGTCAGAATAATTTTAAAATTGTATATGATTGTGTTGCTTCTTGATTGCGTTTCACGGCTTAACATCTCATCTATAGCAAATAATACTCGACTTTCCAAATAAAGATTTTATAAATTCCAGCAAAATAATACTTTGATTAATAAATTAAATTTGTGTAGTATAAACTCTTTTCGTAGAGTGATAAATGTTTCATTTCAGTAAATATTTAGTATATGTTGTACATATCATTATATTTAATTCTTGTTTTTGTTTATAAAGTCTCTTTATTTCTTTTTGTATTATGCTTTAATGCATCCATTTATCTTCTTCTACGGTAACCATGTCGTATTATTAGTTAGAAGCAATAAACTATTATAAAAGTAGTAGTGTGGGAAAATAATTATTATGTACTAGGTGGTGGGGTTTAACTTCTTCTTAAATATATCTTGGAAACTTAACGTGTAGGCATGTTTTAAAACCGCTGGAGGGTTCAGTTTGGCACAGTTTAAAAGAACTCATTTTCTCATTAACAATTTCTATTTTTTTTAAATTTGCATATTTTAATTAGATATTTCTTTTTTTTTTTTTTTTACAATCATAGCTCATTACGAAATTCATCAGTCATTCTTGCAGAGTAGAACTCTATTCATAATCCAAAACGTTTAAAATATCGTTTTTACAAATTCTTAAACATACATCAATATATCAAAATCTTGAGGGCTGTTTAATAAAGCATGTGTAAATTATATAATTTCTAGATATGATAATTTTATGTTTTAAGTATATTCTTCTTTTATTTATTTTATTTTTTGCAATTACAGCTCGAAATTTTTAGTCTTTAATAATTTTTAATAAAGCTCCTTTTAAAATTTCACACGTTTAAAAGTTAATGTAATTCCTTGTCCAAAATATCAATACAACCAATAATTCCCTCAACACATGTGTAGCAATAGTGGTTTTATAAAGCAATTATAAAACAAGACATTGTCTAACTAAGCAAAGTTTTAAGTGAATATTGTTTTTATTTATTTATTTTTTACATGTCTAGCTAGCCACGACTTTGTATTTTTCTTGGGCTGTAAAGCTTCACTTACAATTCCAAACGTTTAAAAGTTTATTTTAACAAATTATTGAACCCAGGTGTAGCATAAATCAGTGGAGGTCTAATAAAGTTTTTATAAATCATGAGTTCCAGCCAAAGAAATGGATCCCTGAATCTATCGTGTTTGCTATATTGATATATTTAATTTATGACGTAATGATATATGTCATCTGAGAACTAAGTCCCTTATTTATTAGCCTAGTCCCGCATTATCCAGGTTTCTAAATGAAGGGATCAGCTAAAGAAATGAGATATAATATAAAACGGCTGTTCTATACTGTACTAAAATTAATGTTGGAAATGTCATCGGGCAGCATATGATAAATATGATTTCGAATACGACTAAACTAATTTTTAAAAAATGTCATTTAAAAATTAGTGTCGCCTAAAAGTTTATTTATAAATGTTGCATAGTTTATAAAAATAAAAGTTTTTTTTTAAAAATTAATAATGTAAATGCATACTTTAAGCCTATTCAATTGTTTACACAAACTAATAGTTTGGGATTAAATCCTCGGTTAATAACCTTATTTTTAAGCAGCATTATCCAAAGAGGATAGAAATTTTATAATTCTGCCAGACTCAGTATCCAGTTACTTATTTACATCTAAGGACCACTTTCTTCAAAAGAAAAATTGTCATAATTTTGCAGAGACTGATATAAAGTGCCAGAGATTTCTTTTTTTTTTTACTATCATCCCATGTACCAGGCGTGAGATACCAGCATGTAATCGAACAACTGGCTGAAAGATGTGTGACAATAGTTATCACAATGGGCTATATTTATTAAACTAACATATCATATCTGTAACAGACATGACCTATTCTAGAAAATATTGATGTACCAAACAACCCTTTTGGAGATTCTTGGGCAGTAAACCTTTTTGGACATGATATCAATGAAATGCTTTGTACGCCAACATTGTCCGAGGCGGTTTAGTAATTCTAGGCAATGCCCTCCAACCTGAATCATAATTCAGAAGCCGGTGTTAACGCCATTGCTTGAAACAACTTCCAATCCGGTATATACTAAAGCGAATTAAACATTTTATTAGATGAATTATTTTTTTAAGAAATATTTGTATGTATAATTGAAAAAGTACGTGACATAATTTCATATATTAACTAATACCAACAGCATTTGTTAAGATTTTCATCCTATGATTGATTTTTGTTCTCTACATTAACTAATTATATTTCTTACAGCTTAAATATAAATTTTTTTAACTAATATCAACTTCATTCATTCAGTACTCGGGGGGAGGGGGAAACTGGAAGTTGATGTAGATGTAAAATAACAAAATCAAGGCAATGATTATATATTGTAGTAAAAAATAATTCAAAAATAAATAAAACAAATTAAATCTGTACACCTACAAACCCATGAAGGGTCAGGTACTTAGTAAAGAAGTAATGTTATTAAACCAACTATTGTGCAAGGAGGTGATTTTTTCAGAATCACGCTCGATCGATAGATACTTTTACCCAATTAAGCGTATCCACTTTATGAGGCTGGGTGAACTCCGTAGAGCTCTCGAACCCTCAGGGTTGTCTCAGCGGCTACAGTTAACAGATAATAGTAATCTACCACAGCCGGATTCGAACCAAGGTCCTTAGAATTCATAAAATACCTAATTTATCATAATTTGAGAAGTTAAAAGCAATAACACTTTCTTTAATCGTAAGAACCATATTACATTGAGAAATAAATAATTTTATTCTTCTATATAGATGACATTATTGAGTGTGAAAATCAAGAATGAATTTAATTTTTTAAATAAATTAAAATAAAGAGAAATGTGATACATAATATTCACGCAACAGTCAACTTCGGCAAAACTAAGGAACAAATGACTGTGTAAGTAAGTATTTAATTATCAAATTTATATTTTGGAAATATATATCAGACATTTAAAAAACCAAACAATTTTCTTATAAAATTAGAAATCGTATAGTGTAACTCTAAATTATGACGCTGTATTGAGGACGGGATTGTCCAGTTTATATGGAACCGGTACAGCTCCCCGTGCGTAAAACGGTAAATACCTTAGAAGATGCTTGTTATCTGGTAGCAGAAAGAAAGCGGTCGAGTAGGAGACATCTCTATTAAAATGAGAGAAACTCCACGAAGGGAGGTAAGAAGAATATATAAAAAAAAGTGGCGCCTTGGACAATTGTGAAAGAGAAGCGAGTCCAGTAGCCCTCTAAGGCCGCGGGCCTGGAATTATTCATGTCACTCAGCCAGTGACTCTTGCTTCATCAATGTGCTTCTCTCCTCATGGCTTTCAATCCCCTTATATATCCATTATGTATCTGTGTCAGTTCATGCTTATCTAAGGGCGGTACATGTGGTTAAGGGAGATTTTGAAATTTTGGTACAATATCTACTTACATAATTTATGATCTAAAGCTATTTATAAAAAATATGAATTTTGTGTATATACATCTTCCCATATATTGCTCTAGTACCACAAAAAGTGATAACCCATCATCATTGTAAACCATTAGGATATGAATTAAAAAAAATATTTTAAACATTAAAATTTCACAATATTAAGTAGTTCATTCGAGTTATAATTAAAAAATAAATTAAAAAAACTTTATTAATATAGGATAAGACTAAAATGAGACAAAAAAAAAAGTAAAATATAAATATTTATTTATTTAAAAACATTCCGCATTAAATCAAGGGAGTAACCTACGCTCTAATTAATAATTAATATATGAATTATTTATAATAGCATGAGGAATCTAATTATATACAAACATGGGTAAATCTTCGAAAAAAAAAAAATGAAAACTTGTGTATATGTATGTACAGCTCCCACTGAAACCCGGGTCAGGGTTTCAGGACATTTGACTATTTTTTCTATTTTTTTTACTATTATACTATTTTTTCTTGAACAACGGTTATCCAAGGAAGTGATTTGTTCATGATCACATTCAACGTTCAAGATTTTTCCTCAACTAAGAGTACCCAATTTATGAGGCTACCCCGGAGAGCTTCCTGAACCCACCCGTTACGGCTACAGTAACAGAATTAATAATTATCTGTCATAACAAATCCGAATTCTTAAGGTTAGTAAGGGTATTGAGGTCACTGTGTAATCCACTGAGCCACCCTGCTCCTGATTAATTTTTAACATAGTAAATACAATAATAAATTAAATAAATAATGCTCACAGCTTTCATAAAATCAATTATATTTACTTATTCTTTCATCATCTCTAAGTGCGTCTATCATGTGTACATGTTAAAATTTGGTTATAATTCTCAAAGTGGTTGTTAAAGTGCAACAATTATATATTACGATATTTTTACATGTCCATCTGAAGGCTATATGTCTGATGCTCGAACTTATCTGAATTATTTCTTCAGATCAGGACTCTCCTAAAGAGCAGTACAGTAATCACGTTCAACATTAGAGTTTTGAAGTTACCTATGATATTTATTTATTATATCAAATATACATTATAAAAAAAAAGAAAAGAAAATGTACCCTATAATTAAATCGCTATATTCGGAATGAAATATTTAGGGAACCTATTTTACCTTGTTTTGAAATATTTTTGAGAAGATTACGGAGTATAATCGCGTAATGATACCTATTAGGTTTCTGATACTCACATACTATAATTAAATGAGCTATCAGACAAATATTGTGGTTGTCTATCTATTTAAATAATGAAACGGTTTGGACAGAAACGAGGAAATTGGGCAAACTGCATACATCTAATATATCATATGTCCCGCACACGCATATTACGCTTTCCAACATTCCCATTCTAGGCAGTATAGATACTATAGATAGATAGATTTAGGTTTCAATTTGTTGATTAAGCTCATACCTAAATTGAATTCAATTGCATACGTGATTTCTTCTTTTGAGATGTGGAGAAGAAAACGGAAGTTTTCCTATGAAACAAAATACTAAAATATTTTAAAGTTTAGATTTTGATTAGTTTTAAATTTTAGCCTTCATGCTGTTGAAAAATCTATTTTATAAAACTATTAAGGAAAAGACATTTTTATACTATCTCCTTTATTATCTTATTTAAGATGGGGAAGGATTAGTTTAGATACCTCTTAGTAAATTTTGGTTTCATGGAGTTTGACACCCCTCCTCGATATCTTTTAGCATCAAGAGAATTTCGAACTATTTAATAAGAATATTTGTATCAAATTTCGATAAAATTGATTCGAATATAATCAACAGTTAACATAAATTTTGTTTCTGGTTCTACATATCAAATTTTATTCTTATCAGGTAAATATTTCATATGCCAAAACCATTCGTTCTACAAGAACCATCATACAGAAGAAATTATAATCAAATTTAATTCACCTTCCTTTCAGCTCATGACAAAATGTGTTAGACCCAATGGTTTAAAAAAAAAAAGTGTATAAATGAAAATTTTACAGTATAAGTGGAATTTGACAGAAATAACGAAACTGATTCAAATAAATTGAACTGATTTAAATATAAAGTGCATTGAAATAAAATTTTGGTTTACCTAACTGCTATGTTATAACTCAGTCCATACTTTTTTCAACAATTGTCTGAACATGTAATTTCAATGCAATAAAAGATTTTTAGAAAACTTAATTATTTTAAAAATCATTAAAAGTCAGCAATCCCAATGTCCGAATTAAATAAATCGTAGAATAAATTAGATTCTGCATATATTTCGTTGCATTTTAAAAAAATGGAAAATATTTCAACCAAATTTAGTACACCTTTCTTTCAGCTCATAACAGAATTTGTTAGGCTCATTGGTTTTCAAAAAAATAGTGTATTACTGAAAATATTTACTGTACGAATGGATGTATTTGACAGAAATAAAAAAAAAACAACTGATTATTGATTGAAATTATAATCACCAAACTTAATATACAATGAAAACGAGATGTATAGAAACTGCCCTCGTGTTAATTGTTTTTATATCAAGTTTTATTATAATATTATGTAAAACACACTCGGTTAGCATTGTTTATTTATTCACTTTATTAGAATTTAATAAAAAATTAACAACCTCATACTTTTTTTTCCTTTCTTTCCTTTCAAATTCTAGTTATTATTAATTTTGGTTATTCGTAATTTTTTAAGAGAATCATTGAATCTAATATAACAATATTCTATATGTTATCGGCCAAAATGAAAGGTAACTAAATGTACTAACCTTAAATTCGGTCTTTATGATTATTCTCACAGGACGGCTATTTTTGACGATATTTAAAAAAATAAGATTTTGGGAGGAAATGTTCAGTGTTTGGAAAGCTGTGTCCAATGAGTCCAGAGTAATGGTGGTATAGAGTTATAGCAATGTTTATCTGACTTAAAAATAAAGTACACTGGAATAACATTTTGAGTTTATTTACCTTCCATGTTATAACTCAGTCATTACTTGTTAATCGAAGTAGTTTTGAAGACTTGTTTGAAGAAGTAATTTCAACGCAATAAAAGATTATTATAAAACTTAGTTATTTTAAAATGGGAGGGGGTAGATCATTGGTAAGATAATGGACTACTAACTCCAATGACTCGGGTTCGAATCTGGCTGTGGCAGATAATTATTATCTGTTACTTAAAGTCATTGAGTCAGCCCTGTGGGACTACCCAGTACTACCCAGCCTCATAAAGTGGGATTTTTTACCCTTAAATGGGTAAAACTCTGGCGGCCGAGCGTGATTCAGAACAAAACACCTCCTTTCACAACCGTTGGTCTAGAAACAGTACTTCCTCACAAAGTACTGCACACCTCACCTTACCGTACAGTAGTACAGATTTAATTTTTTATTTTAATTATTTTAAAAATCATTACATGTCAGCTATCACGTTGTCCAAATTAAATAAATCGTGAAATTCATTGGATTCTGCTTATATATTTACAAAAATTGGAAAAAATGTTTAATTTTACTTAGTTACGATAAGTTACACTGGGTTAATCTCTAGTCAGATAGAAATGTGACAGTTTGCTGTATATTGTCCAACATTCCAGTTTGGCTATCAGTGAGTTGTTCTAATCTCTTGCCAAGTATAAATGACACATCGCTTATCTTAGCAGTTGAACAGCTTTTGATCAGAACATCCATGCTGTTCGAATGGTATTAAACTCGTGTAAAACCAACATATCATAACTGTTCAAATGTTTCTTAAAAGTTTTTTTTTTAACTTATATTGATATATGTGTTTTTATGTGAAAGGATGTGAGTGCACAATCTTACAAAACAATTAACTATAAATTAAAATGGATAAAAATAAAATAATACACAAATACAATAAATAAAATACACATCATAAATAAATATAGCAGATAACTGAGTTAAATAATAGAAAATCAGAAAACAACTGAGGTAAATAATTAAAATACAATCTTAAGCACAATCATACTTATGCAATATTTACATTCTACCCAGGGAACCCTGAATCAAGTCTTGCCATACAAATGGGCATTGCAGAGCTCCATGATCGAGGGCGCTTGAGCCACAGACGCTCATAGTACAAGAGGAGAAAAAGGCAGTTATCTCACCCCATTTTTTTATTACTTTGATGAAAACTATGTATAATTACTAGTCAAAACTGATGAGTCTGCCAAGTGTAGGTAGGAGGAATAAAAAATAGCGGCTGTTTGAAAGCGATAAAAAAAATTAATTTTTTATTCGGAGCTCTATATCTTAAAAAGTAGGAACAACACAAGAAAACCTGAGCAAATTTGCTAAAATATGAGCCCTAAAAGTTATATAATTCTCGAGATATAGCTTTTTAAAAAGCAACATTTCATGAAAATTTTGTATGGGACGTACTGAAAGATCAGTAGTTAGCGAATTCATTTTGAAAAATCTATATCTCAGAAACCATTTGACGTACAGATGTCTATTAGCACTCAAATTAAATCTAGTTTAATGAGTTATATATTAGTTTATGATGTTTATCGTCGTAGAAGTAATAGTTTTCATGAAATTTGCTAATATATATTGATTTATAGTTGTTCGGACAAATTTTTATTTGTCAAATTTATATTCATATGTGAATATTATAAAAACTACTACCCCTACGAAGATTCATAGTAAGTTAAATTTCCTCTATTTTGGGTGTTGGAAGACATGTGCGTATTATGAATCTAGAGATATATTATTTTCAAAAATCCAACATTTTATACGAACAACTAGTACTTAACATTTTGTGAGTTTATTTTGTCAAATAACTACTAGTCCGACAAAGATAATCATTATTAACTATTTTATAGTAAATTTAACTAGCTTTAATTTGAGCGCTGCCAGACATCTGTACGTCAAATGGTTTCTGAAATGAAGTTTTCATAAATCAAACTTATTGTCCGAACAACTATAAATCTATTTATTTTAGCATATATCATGAAAACTACTATTCCTACAAAGGTAAGGTCATAAACGTCTGTATAGTCCATTATACTAGCTTTAATTTGAGTGCTAATAGACATCTTTACGTCACATAGTTCCTGAGAAATAGATTTCTCAAAATAAATTAATTAACTACTAATCTTTCAGTAGATTTTTAAGAATTTTTTTTTGAAAAAGCTATATCTCGAGAACTATTGGACGTAAATAGCTCTTTTAAGGCTAATATTTCAGCAAATTTACTCTTCTTTAAATAATGTTCTCTTAGGATTTCTAGTGTTGTTGGTAGTTTTTAAGATATAGAGCTCCGAATGAAAAGTTTTTTAAGGTTTTGAAACAGCCGCAATTTTTTATTCCCCCTACCTATACTTGGCAGACTCATCAATTTTGACTATTAATTATACATATTTTTCATTAAAATAATCAAAAATTGGGGTGAGATAACTGTCTTTTTTTTCTTCCCGGCTATTGTACTATCAGGACATGAGTGAAGAAGCTGTTTGGCCATTGGCGGAATTCTAATACTTAAAAACAATTTAATCTTTTTTTTTTGGACGGTCTACTGTTGTAGACAAATGAGTGACCAACGCTTTAAGCATGTGAAAATCATATTTTCTTCAAAGTAAATTATTATTAATGTTATTAAACACAGAAATTTACTTGCTTTAAAATTGGATTTTACATAATAAAATCACGGATTTTAATGCAATTGATAGTATTTAAAGGGAAACAAAAATAATCCTTCCGTTGAATTCAACTTAGTTTCCAGTTCAATGACGGTTATTTAATTACTCTATCTTCAAAATATGTAAGAGGTTCTTTTGTTTTTCTAGCGATACGGAAGAAAAATAAATTTTAAATATTGTATTAATCTTTTTATATCAAAGATAAGTTGCATATCATTCCTTAAGCTTAGATATTTCTAAACCAGAAAAAAATCTTCATAAAAAATATATATCATTCAATAAACCAAATCGTGATCAATATGGTAGTTGCGATAAGATATTTCTATATTGATGTGTTGATTTTTTAAATTAAAATAATTCGACAAACGTATAAGATTTTCTATTTTTTAAATATTATTTTTACATTGTTTAAAAATTACTAAAATGATGTTTTATTTTATTTATAATATTACACAATTGGATTTCAACTATCATTCATTCTTTGTGATTAGTGGTTTAATATTATATATAGTGGAAAATACATTTGGATGTATTTCATTGTTTGTGTTTATTGAGTTAAACAATGCAATCTGAGAAAAAAATTACTAAATTTTTAAGATTCATGTTAAGATTTGAAATTAACAAGTGAGTTTGTTAACTTAAAATCAACTTTGTCTAACTTTTTAATCATTATTCGCTGTTATTTAACGCAACTAGGCTAGTCAAGATGAATTTTCAAAAAACTTCGTTTTTTTTAGATATTTTTTAGGCTTACTGTGTTAATGTTTTTCTTTCCAACTTGATTTTAGACGGATGATATCGGATTTAATAAAGAATGTCTCATATAAATTGTTTCTTCATTGCTTTCAAATGATTCAGATTTCCACTGTTCGTTTATTAAATGCTCAATCAGCTTACAGATCCTACGCAGTTATCTGAACAATATAAATTTATAACATATTCTTTCCATATCAACTTCATAAAACATTTATTTCCAATGAGTATTTAAATCTTTTTCAACAATCTAAAATTATGGTTTTAAATCAATATGTATTGAGACTTACAATTGGTTTTCATTAAATTATCGATTAACATTAACATTTTTTTAGATATAATTCGATAAACAACTGATCTCATGTAAGATGGAACTATTAAGTGTTTCGGAGCGGTTACCCTAACATACCTGTTGCCTTAGATTGATCGAACCCGTTGTTTGCGTAGCAAATTTATTTACTAACCATGCCTCGCTATTACTTTTAATAGCTTCACTTCAATTTTAACAATATCTCAAAATAAGGTAAATTTTCCAATTAATTTATTTTTAGACCCAAACTTGATGGCGATATAATAACTTCCCTTCCAAGGATAATAATGGAGTACACAACATTTTTAATAAGTTTGAAATTATTGTGTTAAGAAGTATTATTTTTTTAATAAATCAGAGAGTGAGATGAAAAATAAATATTGTGAAAACTTCAAATTTTATTGCCTTTATGGCAAATATATTTTAGTTATTGTCCTCTTTGATGGATGGTATTTTTATAGGGTTAACAATAACACAAATAATAGGCTGTATTGTCATTTTATTAATATAACATCCATAAAATTAACCTGAAATTGAAGAAGATTTCTGTCTATCCACGCGTTTTTTTCTTAATATTTGGTTTCTCAAATGCACTAAGTCATTTACCTACCCGTCATGTTGATGAGACAGGCATGCATAATTAAAATTTAACGCGGATGGAACCAAGTGGCAGCTAGCAAAGCCTTTGGCTATAGCTAGGCTAAACCACCTTAGCTGAACTGATATCAACACCTTGTAATGCCACAAGACAATCAAATAGAGAAGACCCAGTAAAAGCATATATAATAAATTTCATTTATAATATATGGACGATGTACTAATTTATTTTAATGAAGGGTACAAAAAAAATGAACAAAGCGCAAATCTGGTCTCACATAACCCTCACTTTTCTTTAAAATAAAAAACAAAAAGACTTCGTAAATAATCGCAACCAATAACGGAATCTCGTTAAATAATTGGAGCTATTAATTTTCGATGAACTGTTCGATCTAAAAATTGTTCCAAATCTATTGACGATTAGATTTAACTCTTCTATTATAGTAATTTTTCAAATTATTTAAAAACATTTAGGGGTCTTTTTGAATAATTTGAGCCGTCAATGTTATATACTCCTTTTAGAAGTAAGTTGAGAAATTTGTTACATATTAAAAACCGATCAGGTTTATTTCCCATACTCATTTGGTTCTACCGTAGTCGGCTCCGTGTATAGTAATAAGATCTTATATTTTATTTGTTTCAAACAAATTTTTTATTTTTGTCAATTTTTTTTAAACTCGACTCCTTATTTTTGTTTCTCTATCATTCATTTTATTTTTTATTTTAAATATACAGTTTAGCTAATTCGTTGTAATAGATTTTATTAATGTGTAATCACATTAATTAATAATTATATTATTGTGATGTTATGTATTATTTTACTGTTTCGCATATTTCGGTTTAGTTTGATTGGCTCTTGGTGTGTGCTCTAGGTGTGCATCAATATATATATTAATGAAATCATATATGCATTGATATTCATTCATTATTCATTACTAGTTCTCTTCCTTGCTGTAGTATTTGATTGATATTACTTCGAACTTTCTTGTCATTAATGTTTTTGAAGATATTATTTTATAATTATTTCGGTGAGGTCTAGAAATGGGTGCTTCTAGACCTCACCGAAATAATTCTTATTACGTGTTTGATATTTACAATCTTTCTGCATGATTTTCTTCGACTATGATATGTGAAAAAAGGCGAGACCTGATGGATTATGAAAGGAATAAAAACATCCATTTGGTCTCGACATTTTTTTTTATTATTTTAACAATCCAACGTTTCGGCCATTCCGGTCATTTTAAAGGATCTTATTTCACTATCGCAGCCAGAACCATAGATTATCAACATAATTAGTTTTATGTATTTAGTATTGGATTAACTTGTGTTTAGTATCACTTATACATAACTTATATATAACTTATATTTAGTATCAGTGTAGTGTTGATAAAATTAGTAATTTAAAAAAAGATTATAAACCAGTTAATGTGATAAATTCTATAATATATGTGAATTCTATCAAATAAATAATATTAATAATAATAATAAAATAATAAATAAAATAAATTCTATATGCGATGCTGTAACAACTGTAAACTAATTAATGTGTTAATGACTAATGGTAAATAATTTGACAAAGGCTATATGGGCTGCAATTATGTTGATAACTATGGTTCCGGTTGCGTTAGTGTATTAAGATACTTGAAAATAGTCGAAACTTTGAAATTTTAAAATAATAAAAAAATTATTGAGACCAAATGGAGGTTTTGAGTAGTTAGGACAACTTATGCAAATTAAATTTTTTTAAATCTACAAATGACTAATAAGTTATATTTGTTCGGGATAAGTATTATATCTTCTAGCATTATTAATTGAAACCAAATACCATGGTACAAATGGTACGGAATGATTGCTAAATCCTGTACTCTGACTGTGTAAAGTGATTTTTAACATTCACTTCAGCTTTATTACTTCATTTAATAAGCTTTTTAAAAACTCACTTAAAGCTTTCTAATGTTGGAAAGTATTTTTATTGGTTAGGATATTGATGTTATGTAATATATCATTGTAATAGATACAACATGTTGTAGTGAATGACCCCAGTTGGCACGTGGTCCGGTGGGTGTGGCAGGGTTAGCCCAGGTCACATCTATTCTACTTAACACTTATATTGCTAAGCAGTCCACACTTTGTGCGTTTTATTATGCAAATTGATCTATTTAAAATTTGTTCTCGCTCATTAGTTAGAGATTTATCTATATAAAACACCTTGCAATCGAAGAAATATTAATTAAATAAAATCGAACTCGAACAAAATGAGACTCAATAAAGTAGTCTTTTATATATATACATATATTCCTCATAATTAATTTTTTCAGTTTTACAATTTTATTTTTGATATACACATGCAAAGTTTAATAAATGACATGAGAATATATGTACCCACCTATAAGAATAGTCATGCAATGTAAAAATGCATTGATGTACAAAAATCAACCAACAAATACTGTGAACGAAAAATTTGTTCGCGCTTCTTAGTTAGAGATTCATGTATTTAAGACAACCTACAAGAAATTATACTATTTCGTATTTTTCGTACCCTTCATTAAAATAGAATTAGTGCATCGGACATAAATAATACATCAAATGTATTACGTATACTTCACTGAGTCTTTTCCCTTTGATTGCCTTGTGACATTAAAAGATGTTGAAGCTACTATGTCATACTATAATTATATTATGTAAGTATAATAGTAATAAATATAATACGTATACTATTCATAGTATAATTAAATATTATACACACAATTTATACTATTTCATTATAAGCTATTTTTATGTGTTTTTAAGATAGTGCATTTTCAAGTTGTGCAAGATAATGTGATTGCTTACATTCGTTATTTAAATGTGAAATAGTCCTGTTATGACCTTAAAACGAATATAAAAAAGTTATATTAATATAGAGAGATAAATACATAAATCGAATAATTAATGGGACGGTACATGTATTGCTATAATGATTAATAAAATTCTAATGCATCAATATACGGGAATGGCTGAATCTTGGTCAACAATACATTTTTGAATTATTGGACCGATTTCCGTGCTTTATTTTTTTTTTCAAAATGTTCCCTGTCGCCATGTAAAGCTTTAAAGATACTAAAATCCCTGGATTCTCTGTTAGAAAAAAGGTTATGAATAAAATTAAAAGTTTTTGGAGCCTATCTCAAAAAGTATACGTTTTTCTTACCGTTATTATACAGCGATTGATTCTTCTCTTTTTGGAGAATAAGAAAATAATTTAGTATCTATTGTATGAAACCATATTATATTCATAAAATTTTTTTTAAAAAATCATTAGCTATGGGGCTCCACTAAACCATCTAATTCCTCTCGAATCCAATCCTTACAGTCCAAAATCCTTCGTAAAATCCTTAATGCTCCTTACTTTGACACAAATCAAATCATCCATCAGGACCTCAATGTCCTTTATGTTGCCGATTTGGCCAGAACCAGATTCCAATCCTTCCATAATAAACTTCCCAACCACCTAAACCAACTCGTTTCTAACCTGGTTTCTCCTTCACTACCTAATAATCCTCCTAGACGTCTGAAAAGAAGATGGCCTCGAGATCTTCTCCTTTAGAAATGTTTTTGGAGCTCTATCAATAGGTAGATTCTCCACATGTTTTTATCATGTCATAATATCACTTACAGCAATTTACTTTATGTGTATATATGTATACAGTTGTAAATATCAATAAAGAAATTATTAAAAAAAAAAAATCATTATATAGTAACATAGGTCAACATTGTTTTCTTTTTGGAAATAGCAAATCTTATCCATTTTTAGCCTCGTCTGAATATCCTTATATTGGTTAATACACGTTACCAAATCATAATAATCAAGTATACGTAATGAATAATTTAAACTAAATTCAATAATTTATGTTAATGTAAAAATTATGTTCATTAAATCTATATACATCCTCAAATATATTAATAGCAGAGCATAGCCGAGTAGGCTAAATGAATCTATTATTTATTATTATTATATATAATAGATTTATTTATTAAAAAAAAAGATTGTTTATACCGCTCTTATATCTCTTCAACCATGATTTAATTTAAAATTTACCATTTATTTTAGCTTACACTTGATTAATTTAATAATTAGAGGGTTAGAGATGCTATGCCTTCTTGAAATCTGTGCCGAGAGTATCCTTAGAGATTTTATAGTAAGCAGCTTATTTCTGACGTCACGTTTATACCTGGATCTACGAACGTTACTGAAGAGTTGGTCTTGGTATAGGATAAATCAGTATCTCTCCTTTCTGCCTTAATTTTGGATATTTTCATAATGTTTATACATTAGGTCTGTAAACTTATTTTTATTCAGAAAAAAAAAACCTATGTTAGTTATACCATTAAGTTTTCTAGTAAACAATTTTAATTTTCATATTGCGACTGTTGCTGAACACTCATAATTTTTAGTTTTAAGAAAAATTAATTATTTTTTATGATTAACAGTAGCTATTTTAATTAAATATTTCATGTAATTCGCACACTTCAATACATTATTTATATTTATTTTAAATTTAAATTTATATGAAAATAAAAACACAAGAGAGATCACAGAGAATAATGTTCACTAGTTTATAACTAAATAATTTATTTAAAGCTTTGGTGAGGTAATAACATAAGAAAAACAAAACGAGGTATTTTATTTGTATAGAATGCACAACAAACATCCACAGCATCTATTATACAAATTAGAAAACAACAATGAATATTTACTAGCCATATCATTTAATGGTGCGGTTTGGTATGCATTTTAACTAGCTATGTCTTTGAAATAATGTTTGTATGTTTTATAATGAGGTGCAGATTATTGTAGAACTATGCTGTTACAGTATAAAACTAAACAAATACAGTTTTTAATTCATTTAACTTTTTTTAACTGAGGAAAATTCGGGATGATAAAACAAGCATAAGTTGTTTTAATTACTTAAGCCGAAGTTTTGAACAGACCATGCCACCTTCAACTCTTACCTTCACAGTGAAAGCAACTTTATAAGGAAACCCAAGAAACTCAGAGAACATTATGTGACAGGACTTAAGGAAAACTTATATAAACATCATCAGTTCACTAGTTTTTCTTAATAATCTTTCTAGTTCCATATACTGGATTACGATGTATTTTAATATTTCAAGGGAGAATAAAATAAAGTGGCTTTACAGTGAATTGTAGGATAGGTTGATGTAAATCAAAGTTTGTGATTTACATCATCCTATCCTTTTATCCTATCATCCTATCCTGTTAAGTATTTATATACTATTTATTTTCATTAAAACGAAATATTACCCGGAACTAGAGCAAAAAATAATGAAATAAATAAAAAAGAAAGAAGAAAATAATTCTCTCAAATTACTAACGTTTATTATTAAAAAGCCTTATGACGTTTATTTTTTATTTTTTATCGGTTTCAGGTACTGAAATTTCAATATCCACATTATCGAATTAAAACTATACAATTTAAGTATCAATATATCTTCTTTAGAATCTCACTCTTCCTCTCCTCAATATCTCTAATATAATTTTTATTTTTTTAATCTTTAATCTACTATTTAGGGGAACAGTGACTTAAGGTTTTTTAAAACAAAGTATTGCATAAAATATTAAAATAAGGACCGAAGAATTTAGAGGATTACACAATACCAGACTGAGGGGACTGTATCCGGCAAATATCATAGGTGACAGCATTGCGGCTGGTAAGGGCAGGATGTAAGGTTGTAGGGCTTAGCAACGACCTATTGCTAAAGCGTTAGTTATTACTGACCGACGGGTAAACGTCTTAACTGTAGACCGAAACGTAAGTGGGATGATTACGTTACTGATCTCGTGAATTTGGGTTTGGACGGAAATCATAGGATAGATACTCGTAGATAGCAATCGGTGGTATTGACATTGAACCTTCAGGTTCACTAAGCTTTTTTATTACTAATATTAATATATCATTTATTCGTATTTCACAATGTTCAAAGTCATTTTAAGCATTAGAGTAAGTGCTATATAATGCCAACAAAACACCGACTAAGGAAACCCACGCGTTTTATTATATAGTTGATAATTTTTTCATTTGAGTGCAGATAATATTTTTGTATAATTGGTTAGAAATAAAATTTAAAAAAAACATTAATACAAGTTAAAAAAAGATTTAGGAAATACTGGACCATGAAGTCTTGACTTGATTGCAGAGAAAACCACTACATGTTTTCCCACACAGGGAGTTGCTCGGCTAAATTGCAATGAGCCAATGCGGCCTCTACAAGATCAAGATATATCCAGCACTCAGGCTCAGCTTCCCCATTCATGCCCCAACACTGACCGCCTTTATTTTTATTTTTAGATATTTCTGAAAGATTATACGTTTTCTCTCTCATATTTGATGGCTTAAATAATAATATAATAACATAAGATTTTCTATACATATTACTATAATAGGAGCGGGATGAGTTTATTTTTATTTCAATAAGATGGTATTTAATATTACCAGTTCTGTTATTAAATAAATTCATTCACATTTTTATTTCTTATTAGCACCATGACGTCATTATAGCAGACTGAGTTTAGGCGCCAGTTTTATTCTTCTACGAGGACGTTCAATTACTGGTTGGTCAAATTTATTTCGTGGCGAACTTTGGGTATGAAAATTTAATCCTCTCGCTCTAGTTAGAGGTTGCTTACCAATAGGATAACTCCTCCCCTATTACATAAACCACCAGATAAGGAATAAACAAAAAAAGATAATCTCATAACGGTAAATGAGTAGCTAATTAGAAAAGGAAAAGGCTTATTGTTAGTAATCTAACACCATCTACAGATCTCTTGTAGTGGCGCCTGAACCCTAGGAATTTAAGCCTCAGTCGATATTCCATCTTTTTTTTTTAATGCTCTTAAGGATTGGCGAGGGAGGAGGGGAAGCGCTGAAGGATTTTCTCGTTATTCGCCATAATTTGGATGATGGAGTGCCACTTAAGTGATTAAGGACCATTTAGAAAGTAGCGTAAATAGGTTTAATTCTGTATTAGCTCTGGTGATGTTAAAATTCAATTTGGCACAGATTAAGAACTGGATTAAAAAGTAAAAAAAATAACCTTGCAATTATCGCTAAATTACTCTTTTTCTCAAACTCATTGTGTTAGGAATATTTTTTTTTTTAAGTCAATTATAAACAAATGAATTGCATTTTTAATGAAACTGTTGTAGATTGAATTTTTTAATAATTAGTTGTTTTTTTTCAAAACTTGCTTGTCATTACTAATATAATTAAGGAAAAAATTATCAAAACTGTATTAAATCATAGTGATAATAAATTAAACTGTAAAATAGTCTACAGTACATATAATTGTTTGACATCTACAATAATACAGAGTGAATGATTAATTTTCAAAACCATAGCCATGCTTTCATAACGCTCAATTTTCTCCTTATGCTGTAACTTCATTATATTTATATACATATATAGATTACAATTCAACTTGTAACTTATGTAGGTATTGTAAAAGTTCATCTTCTTCTGGCCATTCCTTAAAACTGAACATAGTAAATAAATTTGTACAAAGTGTATTTACACGTTTTTTTTTTCATTGGTAGAAGAGCCTGTTCTGTTATATTTTGTTAAGATGCGAACTAATTGTAGATTTTAGTAAATATATTTCATTGTTGAGAAATCCCATTTGAGCATTACTTGAGCTTTAATCTGACTGAAAATTTCTTTTTGTTTTAAAGAAGTTGAAACCATTTATCAGAATGGATAAATAGCAATGAAATTGGAATTGGCTAGAGAAGTAAAATTAGAACAAAATAGAATCCGATCTTAAGAAAATTATAAAAAACCAATTGAAAAAATAAAATAAAGACGACCTTCGAAAAAGCAATTCAGAACTTATTAACTCATTAAAAAATTATGGCTTTGGACATAAAAAATGTAAAGACAATATAAATAATGATGATATCATCAGTCAAAAATATAAGGGAAATACAAATAATGATGGAATAATCAGTCTATATAGGGTAATTATGGTATCATTAATCTATTAAAATCCTCCTACGTACTAGAACTATTAAAAAAAAAAATGCCAGTTTTTGATTATTTACTAATATTCAACAATTATGATTTTGAACAATTTGGTCATGGTTGTTTATTGTTTTTAATAGGATCAATTTTTAATTATTACATATCAAAACCTCATTATCAAACCATATAAGTACCTACATAAAAATAATTTATTTTTATCATATTTGTAACAATTCTATTTTATACACACATATTTCACATTTTAGTAACACTTTGGCCTTTTCTCTTGTTCGTCACATTATTAAAAATACATGGTTCAAGTATTAACTCAGTATATGTTTTTTTTTTATCTCTTTCTTTATCATGAAGGCTTGTGGATAGTCATTTTATTTTTTTTTATCCACGATTTACCATTTTCTAAACGAATAAAATGAGCCTTTCTGGAGATTGAAAATAAGATGAGAAGTCCCGAGAAAAAGGGACCTACAATGTTAACTGATGCGTACGGGAGAATTATTTATGAAACCATATAATTTTAATGTGACTGGGGTGTAGGAGAAGAATCGATAGTAATTTACATATATATAGCAATAATAATAATAGCAGGAGCACGCCAATTTAATGTATATAACGTTTTTTTCAGTAAGAGGAAATCAATGCACGCTTCTTTAGCACTTAAATCCATCTCGTTTACATTTACCACCTACTTATTTCCAAGACGAACAATAGTGGAAAAAAATGCAAATTTCCTAGTAAACATGTTTTTATTTTTTTTTTTTTAAATCATTTTACAGACAATTTCCTCCTCTGATTTCAATTTTTTTTTCTAAGAATAATTAGATGTTTGTGTCGTGTTATAAGTTTGGATTTGAAACTCGTTCGTATGTCCATATAAATATAAAATTTAATTAATGTTACTAACAATTTATAGGTTTCTAATAGTCTTAGTAATACGCGGAACGAGGTTATTTATTTTAGAATCTCAATACACTCGATTTAAATAACTTCTTCGGGGCTATAGCTGCTAAACCATAAATGACGAAGTTATTATCTATCCACCCTATTTATATAAACGTTACAATGTATACACCACTTTTTCCTGTTCGTTACGTGGACTGGTTGAAGACAATGGACCGGCCAAGAGCTGACCGAGCATTTACACGAGTTGTAATAGTGACTGGTGGTAATTAAAAGGGCTAGGGGACTCGTTAACATTCTCCTATGGCAGCTGTGGGAATGCTGCAGGGCCTATCTCCGAGCCCCATCTACTATCTGATAGGGGCCATTCGATCGCTCCTATTAACAAGAGGTAGTTCCGTATGGCGCCTTGTCCCTACGGGAAGAGTGCGGGATTGCTGAGATCTGCGTCTCCGTTCTTATCTTTATGACAAGCTCCCCATTTGTCTCGTCCAAATCTCTTCGAGCTATGATAGTGGCGCATGCTTTTCCGTTTACTCATTTTAAAAATAAATGAATGGACCCAAGTATACCAAAGTAGTCAACTTTAGAAATGAGTTCAAAAGTGGTTTTTGCTCTCATAAATTGTCGTAGACTTGCATATAATTTATTATTCTTTATGATATTACGCTCTTAAAATTTGAACGCTGACCTTTGGAGTCTGCGTAGTATAATGATCAAGAGGAATATAATCGACAATATGTACTGAAAAGAGTTTATAGGAGTATGCTAAATATTAATAAACCTAATAAAAAAAGTAAATACTGTTTAATGAATCACAGAATGTAGGTATTCAATTAATCGAAAATATCTCGGGTAAGAGAGATTTTTTAGAAAATAAACTCAATCATAAAAAATGAAATATTACTTCTGGAAAAAAAACAAAAAACATATCACTGCTCCCAGTAGGTACAGTAATTGTGCCGAATCCAAAACAATAAAGCGTCAAAAGGCCTTACTTTCTCTAGAGAAGGATTTAAAAAATAAGTTATGGTTTCTTAAGACTTTAGCATATGTTTAATTTTATTATTGGAAAAAATAAAGTCCAGGAAAAGAATATACTATACTATAGTGAAACCGCTTCAATGGTACATAGGCTTCAATGGTTTGAACACTTTATGATGATGGGAGATGACAGATGACCAAATTTTCTCATAGAAGACAGAATAAAGGAATAAGAGGAAACGGCCAAGGAAGGCGTGGACATGTGAAATAGAAAAATGGTTACAAGTGGAGTGCTCTGATAAAAAATTAAAATAATAGAAGATTGCTTAAATAATAAAGAAATGTTATTGGATTATTAGATCTTTGTGTGAATATTTATTTTTTTCATTGCACTAATTTTTTATGGTTCCTCTTGTTCTTGTAATGCTACTTCAGTGAAGTAGCAATTGACTTTGGTGGCACTCGCTGTCTACAGTTGTGCTTTGCTGATTTTTATCTGCTTCATATTTAGCTTAGATCTTGAGGTAAAGAGACCAATTATCCTCTGCTTTATTGTATTACTTTATATACTTGTTCTTGGTTTAGTTTAAATTGCAGTTTTTGTGGCTCATTAACAATCTTATTAGTTTTTGGATTAGGCAAAGCACGCATAAACTACTGATTGCTTTGAAAATCAATCGAAAACTCTTATCAATCTACAATCGGTCATTCTAATTGAAAAAAACCTTTTAGAGTCATTAGTTCCTAAAAATTTTATTTCTGTAATAAATTACATAATAAAAAAAATATTTTGCTATGTATTGTGGTAATAAGATGACTGTTTTATAAGGAAAATATCTTATAATAAAAATAAATGACATATAAAACTAAGCCGATTATTAAAAATTGTTTTCCACTTAATCTTTATTAAAGTTTTATTTGCTTAATTTTTAGTATTTATTGTATGTTCATAAGGTGTGTTATTGTTAAATAAAGTTGGTAGTTGTTTTAGTTAAATCCTCACCAAAATATTATAAAACAATTCTCTTATGTTTTGTCGATACAATATTCAAAGTGGATAAGTTTTTAAATATATATTAAGTGTTCATAAACAAAAATAATAATTGCTATAAGATAGTTGACCGTATGAAGTAAATTGTAGGAAGATGGCCCCGGTGGTGGTTATAAAGGTACCAAAATAGTTTTCGTCTACTATTTTGGTACCTTTATTGACCGCCACCCGGACTATCCTTTTACCAAAATAATAATTATATTTTTTATTGTTTTTCTGGAACATTAAACAATTAAACTAGATGAAATTTCGTGTGATGACTTTATATATAGTGCAAGGGAAAAAAAGATATAAAATGGACAAACGAAAGAATAAAATTTTCATATTCGTAGGAAAAAAAAATAGTACTTTCTTCTATGATACATTTATGATTGATGTTTTGTAAAATGCAAAATATATGCATTGTTTCGAAAATATGATGATGAATATGTATATATGTATAAAACACAAAGGAATATATGCATAACATTAAAATTGATTATTGACTAACTGACAAGTACTACATTCTTTGTACAAATTCATCATAATCTATTGTGTGTAAAATACTAGAAAACCCACTTAGAAAAACTTTCCAAAAGGTGAGGGTGGTACAGCTTAAGCTATATGATGATATTGTGATATTTAAATTATGTGCAGTGAAAGGATATAATGGCTGCATGATGAAACGGCGTTTAAGATACTATCTGATTGCCTTCTTTAAACATTTTGTAAGCGTGTAGTTATGGGTTAATGGCCCGGGGCAGTAAGGATGGGAGGCGAGGATATTGTTTACTCAACTACTTTCGATAGAAAGTTGCAGGTAGAAAAAGATTTTCTAGTAGCTGCGGAGGGAGCAATGGGAGTGGGGGAAGAGGGAGGTTCGGTCATAGTTTTTTTTGTCGATCGAACAGAGCAAGTGTTTTGTTGCCTATGAATGGGCAATCGACTGAATAGTGTTGTATTTCCTTTTTCTTATGTTGGATTCGTGATAGTTTTAAATCCCAAACTCTAAGTTGTTTGAAAACCAAATTGGTAATTATGTTATAATATAAAAATTTACATATTAATGTTTAAGTTACTAGAAGGTTGTATGAAATGCGCTTTCAACCTAAAGTCAGACGTTACTTCACTTGTGAATGTCTGGTTGGATATTATTTGTGGACTGTATGAAATTAATTGAATAAAATAAGGCAATAGGTGACAGAAAGAGAATTTATTTATAGAGGTTGGTTGAACAAAATAGAATGTGGATGTTATTAAATCTATTGTAACTACAGGAATGAAGGGTGGCGAAACAAAACATTTATGGTTGAGATTAATGAATTTTTATTGGGGACTATAAAAACTGCATGGCGATTGGTGACGATGATGGATAACGAAATTTTTCTTGTCCTCCATGCCCCTCCATCGACCCTCTCATCGGCTACCGGAAGGCTCTTCGGAAGTGTCTTTACTTACTCATGGTTTTCTTTACCACTTTTTGGGTTTCTTTGAGTTAGTGACATGGCCACATATGATTATCATTTGTTACAAATCTTACGTTTAAACGGAGCATAGGTTATTGATTGTACCTTTTTTGTTTTCTTATTCATGAAATCATAAAGCATGTAAATACTTGTAAACGTTTTTGATCCGTGAGTACTTTTGAAAAGTGTTATTACAATCTGCCACACTCAACGGTAATTAGTACTAGGGCTATCGTTCCATATTAACACATAAAAAATCTAAAATAAAATTAAATAGTAAGGATACAATTGTATATGCAAATTTCAAATAATCGTAAGAAATTAAATAATTGTAAAATAAGTTAAGAACTGAGATTAAGAAAATCAAAATAAGTCATTTATCGTATAGCAAAATCATACCTAGTCCTATAGGATGTAAATTAAAAATTATAATTTCTTTTAACGAAATTAATTTCAGATTTTTTTTTAAATTTGTTTTTGATAAATAACAAAGTCTGATAAAAAAAATATATTTTATTAATTTTTTGAAGGAACATTATAATTCACAATTTAAGTACTTTTTGTACGTGATTTTCATGAGAATTTGTTGAACATTGCACGATAATATTTTCTTCTTTAGTCTGATATGGGTAAGTAATTGTATAAAAAAAAAAACGACAATGATATATTGCTAGGCAAATTTTGAAAAAAAAAAAATAAAAATAAAGAAAGTAAAATTGATATTTAAAGTTAGGTGCGCGCATCGCACAACTTTCACTTACCTTTCTCACAACTTTAAGTAGTGAGAGATTTCTGCTCACATTGAGCCACTAAAATACCTTCTACCTGCAGAGGTAAGTAAAATTAATAAATACTAACGTCATAACGGCTATGGAAACACAAAAACAAATACATTTTTTTTTCGTACCTCTCCATAACTTTCTACGACTTTATAAAATAGCAATGATCTCTACTGATGACAATCAGATAGTGATTTTATTGACTTCTTTTACGAGTTTTAAAATGGAATTCTAAAAAAAAACAGGAGCTAAAAGTATAACTTATTTTATTCATTTTCGATTTTTTATATCGGCATTGGAGTGCTAGATCCTGGCCCTGTTAGTTCTCCGTGGCTACTGCGGTTTGACGTGTTCCATGACCTTCACTTGAATAGCCTTCAGTTTGGCAGATCAGCTATATCATATTTCTTAATTTCCTCTACGTAGTGAATATATATATATATATATATATATATAGTCAATGTAATAGTCAATTTAATATTTAAACTACAACATATATGTGTATATATATATATATATATATATATATATATGTATGTAATTAGACTCGTTTATAAGACCATAATTAAGTCTTACAGAGCTGTACTTTGGGGCTCTGCTAAACTATCGATCTCCTCTCGTATCCAAAATCTTCGTAAAATGCTTAATTCTCCTTACTTTTTCTCAAATAAAGTCATCCATCAGGACCTCACTGTTCCATATGTTGCCGATTTGGAAAGGAATAGTAGATACCTATTCTTCCATGATAAACTTCTCAACCACTCTAATCCACTTGTTACTAACCTGGATTCTCCTTCATTACTAGATATTCCTCCTAGGCGTCTGAAAATAAGATGTTTTCAAGATCTTCTCCTCTAGAAATGTTATTAGAGTTCTATCAATGGGTTGATTCTCCACATGTTTGTATCATGAAATTGTATATCTAACATCAAATTTATTTGTATATATTTTCAGTACAGTGCAAATATGAATAATTAAATAAAAATAAATATAAAATAAAATATTAAATTCAAAGCTTAGACAAAAATTAAACATCGATTAAGGATCCTCCCATCCAGTCTTCGTTGTATCTTGCTTGTACTTTTTGATGATTGTTTTTTTAGATCAGATATGACAACTTAGTCCCAACCACACAGGTAGTAATAAACGTTGATGATACTCCTTAAAGACCATACACATACTTCAATGACCTTTCAACATCATTTGTGATAATTCAGGATATAAAAATAAATCAAGACTTTTAAACTCAAATGTGATACTTGTTAACCTCGAAAAACTTGTTCCATAAACCTATTTCACGATTTATGAGTTGCGTTTGGCACGAGAGGTCTCAGGTAACGTAAAATAAAATCGCCTTAAACCTTAACAAGATAAGAACAAGAATAAGTATTATTTAAAGGCTGTCATTAAAACTACAAGAACAGTGGTTAGACCTGTCTTTTCTAAAGCTAAAAAGGATTTACATTTTATGAATACTCTTAGCAGATAAGTATATGTTTCTAATCAAACTGTAAACTTATTAACTTTTCATTTTTGAACAACCTCTATGCTATAGTGTTATTTTATGTATCATAAACGTGCAAGACATAAAAATACCATACAAAATTCACTATGAAATTGAAGGATATGCTTCCGATGTTTTTATTTACACCCAATTAATTGAATATTTATTATGTATAAATTTAAAGAAATAACTTTATTTTGAAAGAAATTAATTCTTAATTTATTAAGGATTTACAGTTCATTTTCTCGCGACGGCCCCAATTGTAAATTCAACCTTACTACTCTGGTTTCAATAAGTTGGTGACTTGTGGGACAGGATAACCACTTTGACTGCCAGAAATGGAGTAGTAAAAAGAAAAAGGTAAAAAAAAAATATTGAAACAAATTAATATTAATTATTAATATATTCAAATAGGATATTGTATTTAATACTAATATCATATTATTTATTAAAAATATAATACAGAAATAAAAATAAAATAAACCAATGATATAAATAATAATTATTTTGTTTGAAGCCGGCGGCATAATTTTTTTTCGAACTGAAAGAAACATCACGATTGCATAAGGATGATTTATTTTATTTACGATATCAATAGAGCTCTAATTGGAAATAAATGTGCTTGCAAAACAAAACGATAAATTCTGAGTTGTTCTTTGATAGGCCGGCTGTTACAGGCCAGAAATGGTGTTACAAAACTATTAAAATTGTGAAATAGATATTTGCCTGGCGGTAAAGGTTTTGTATTACATCAGCGTGTAGCCGTTTCAATGTCCCTATTGTTTATCGTCCAATTACATGATGCTAAATATAAGTAAACTTATATAACCCAACATATAAGCTTACTATAACTGTACCGCAGATTATCAAATAATATCTGTAAAATTATAATACAGTAATCATACTATTTGTAATTAGGGGTGAGTTTATCTCTAAATTAATAAAAAAATAAATAAATACATTAATCAATTCATTTCCTGCTGTCGCTATTAAATAATGATATTAGTTATTTTTTTTCTAAAGACAAAATATTTGAGCCAATAAAAGTACTATGGTGATGGACTGCAAAAGATTAGTTTCTAAAAAAAAAAACGATCTATTGATTAACTCATATGGGGTTGAAAATATGGATTTGTATTTTTCGAAAATTCTTATTCTCCCAGAATCGGCATGAGACTCATGAACTACACGTACGTAATAGACTTGAAAAGTATATTACATTCTGGAATAATAATTTGATCAAAATATAATGTTTTTAATTTAGGGACGTGACAACAGAGCAGGTTGAGACGTAGGTACCAGAGCGCCCGGTTCGGAATGTTGTTGGTTCAATTCCCACCTAGGACAGGTAATATTAATTTCTTGGAGATCCTGAAAAATGAATCTTGACTGAGCCCCCTTACCGGACTAGTTTCCCTTACCCGATACCATTGTTTTCATTTTCGTATCTAAGTTCAATAAAATTATTATTTTTATGTTTCTCGGCATCTACCTGATCCTCTACAAGATTGGTTTTATCCATTTTACCCTTAATAATAATAATAAATAGTTACTAATAAAAAAAAAGTTATAAGATATTTAACATTTATAAAAATGGCCTCGATCCTCTATCAAGGTAGCTGTTTCGAATATCCCCACATGTTACATTTGAAGTAATAAATATTTTTCAAGTGATACCATTTCAGTATCTCCCATCGGATTTCCTGAACCGCCATCACATTCACATTTTATTGTTTCAACACTGATTCCAACGTTCTGCTTGCCCCCGGCTGTAATATACTCTGTACGTTCCAGGCACCGATTCTGAGTCCTTGTCCTTGATTGCTTTTCCTTCTCTTCCTCCTCCTTTCAATAACCAACGCTTGGCAAGGAGGAAGAGGACATCGGAAGTAAAAGCATGTGGTTTTGAGATGGAAGGGCTGATGGAGGAAGCTACTAGGCAGAAGTACCAAGAGAGACTTCAGCACCGGTGTCAAGAGTGGATTATGGAGGAGCTAGGTGCGGAAGAAATGTGGCACAGACTGGGAGAAGCAATTAGGACTACGGCACGTGAAGTTTTAGGAGAGAGAAAGACTGGAAGGAGGAACCCATGGTCGGGATTGTGAGAGGGCCATACAAGAAAGGAATGATGCTCGAATAAAGATGCTCCAAAGGAAGACTTGTAGGACATGAGATGCTGAAAGAAGAAGAAATGCCCAAAGAATAATGTGAGATAAGAAAAGAGCACACGAGTCAAGAAGACTCGATGAGATGCAAGAGCATTTTCAGGTGAACGCCGTGAACGTGAAAGCCGAAAGTTCTATAAGGGCGCTAAATGGCAAAAACAGGGCTTCACTCAACAGACTGAAATGTGCCAGGACCAATGTGGAAACCTTATCACCGGGGCTAAACAGATCAAGGATAGTTGGCTCCATTACTCTAAGGAGATTCTAAACCCCAAGACAAGCAATATTTACTTCCCCTAGGTTTATCAATCTAATAATGAAGAGGATATTGAGATATTGGCCGATGAAATCCCTTCAGAATTAATTAAGTACGCAGGGGAAGACACTTGGAAACAGATTTACTAGGTGATATGGGATATAGGGTTGAAAGAAAAAATGCCAGCTGACTGGGGAGATGCTATTATAGTCCCTATACATAAGAAAGGGAATAAACTAAAATGTGAAAATTACAGAGGTCCTGCCAACAGTTTACAAAATCTTGTCAGTAGCAATTTGTAGGAGGATGATGGAAAGGAGCGAACAACTGTTGGGCGAGTACCAGAGCGGTTTCCGCCCATGACGGTCAACAACAGACCACCTTTTCTCGTTCAGACAAATTCTCGATGGACTCTAACCAAGAAAAATAGAAGAGCTCTACTGGTTTGGGAGAGAAGAGTCCTAAGAAAGATCTTTAGAGCCGTTAAAGAGAAGTACAGGTGGAGAATCAGAAGCAATGCTGAAATAAAGGAATTGTATGGAGTCTGATATCCTCTGTGCTATTAAGAAGAGGATGCTAAATGGTGCACCAGGAGGAAAAAGGAAAAGGGGCAGCTCCAGGCATCGGTGGCTGGATGATTTGGAGGACGATTTGAGAGGAATGGGAGTTGAAAATTGGAGGAGTCTTGCTGGAGACCGCGAGGCATGGGAAAGAGTGGTGGCAGAGGTCCAGGTCCTACAAGGAGTTACAAGTTGCAAGTAGTTTCATACTCTTCAATGTCCTAAAAGTTCTACTATTTTTAATTTAACGTGCACTGGTAGTGTGTTACTTCGAAAACACGGGGCTTTTTTTTTTTATTGATAACTGAGAATTTTCATGAGAGGACTAATACATACAACATACCGGGAAATTAAAATTCAATTTCAAAAAGTCAAAAAGCTAGTAACAAGAGCACTTGTTGTTGATTGGGGCTTTAGGGCGTAAAACCCTGAGGTCCTCAACGCCCATGTTTCGCACTTTATAATTATATTTCAAGATTTTAAATTCTTTAGATAATTGCTAAATAAATTTAAATAATCACTTATTTTAGAATTATTTAATAAATATAACAAACTTTCGGGTTTAAATCACATTCAAAAGGTTATTCCTTTTTTAAAAAATTAAAAAATTTCATGTTTTTTTGGTCATCATTCAGGGCGTCCGATACACTCGGTCCCACTACCTATCTACGTAAGTTCATGGAATAAAAATGAAATTCTTCAAATATGTGACTGACTGTAAGCACACTGTTGCAGTATTGACATTTTGGCGGTGGTTGCTTACTGATCAGATATGCACGAGTTAAATTCGTATGACCTATTCTCAATCTGGCTATAGCTACCTCCTCCCTGGGATTGGAAAGGTTTGATGTGGTCCATGGTTTAATAGTTTTTAATTTGCTTGGCGGGCTTTCATTCCACATGGCTTGCCAACTAGCTGATATTTCATTTTTCATCGGAACACTTATTTCTTGGGGTGTCAGAATGTCTGCGCCCTGACCTGGGAGTGCAAGATCAGAGTACTTACATAGACCTAATCCAGTTGTGCATATAAAGTTAAATAATAAGATTTTATGAAGCGTTTTTAATTCCTGGATTTTAACAAAGCTAGATCTTCAGCGATTTTGTCATCGCTTAGAATCTGGCTCCCTGCCAATGGCTTTATAAGATTTTCCACTTAAGAACATTGGATTAACATTTTAAATTACAAGGCGAACAAGTCTCCTTAACATTAAGGCTTCAATAACGACTTCGGAATATATATTTGGATTTAAAACTATACCAATAATTGAACTTTTATACATTACTTTGCTCCGCGTTCCTTTTAATTCCTAAAACATACTCCAATATGGTCCGATATTCCTTGATTATTCCCTGAAGCTTCTCAGTTAATATTGATTTCAAGTTAGTCCTTATCGCGCGCACTGTTCTTAATTTTGTTTTTCCCCTCAAGGGTTCTTAAGCAGCTTTCAGTTTACTTTTATGGTAGGTCGTGGGAATCCCTGATTTTCTACCGTATATGAGTGTCAGACAAAAATGCTTTATTTCAAAAAATATTTGTTTGTGATTAAGTCAATAATTCCTAGCAATCCTCTTGAGAGGATGGTTTATTCTGTTACTTTTTAATTTTATTCTTTTCTTACCGCTTTCAGGATTTGTATAACCCTTTATGCCCTTTCATTAAGCTACTAAACGAAATCTTTTATTTAGTCTGAGGCCACAATACTGCTCTCCAAGAACTTGTTCGTGTAAAGGTATATCTTAGTAAACGATAAAATAAATTATTAACAACTTGAACACTTTATTTAATAACACAGATTATAGGAACATAAATGAACTTAATAACACAGTTAACAAAACATTCAATATGTGACACTCTGATGTTACCCCGCCTTGTAACAGCACGCCTATAGCTTTAGCACTTTTTACGTTCTATCGACTTACCATTAAGAGTACAGCCGCAAATTACTTCATTGGTTTTTGAACATTAACTTTATGATCGGCTAAATTCTGCTTCTTATTTTTTTTATTTTAGCTACTGAAAGAACTTAAATATATATCTATATTGTTGTAATTTAGTTGCAAAGGTTTTATCAGCTTTGGTATTATTAGTATCCATTGAGCAAATTGCGGCTACTGTCTGGGAGAGCGGCTGAATGGGCTGGGGTGCAGGAGGTTTATGTCAATATATGTCACTCTTTATTAAAAATTATCGTAGTACCCTGACATTATCCAAACCCTTTTGTAATATCCAGATTCTAATATATGTCTATTTTAGTCAATACTTCTAGGACTGGATGTAAGATTACAGCAAAACAACCCAATTCGAACTTGCATATTTTCATTACTTTTAACAATGTTCGATTGAGAGATAATTTTAAAGACCTATCAGTAATCTGAAAATTGAATACAAGTTTCTTTCCTCCATTTCCTTATTGGAAGAAATTTGTACAATTTGATTTTATAATACTATAAAGTTATAACCTTATGAGTTTCGCTAATACTGTAAACTGTCACAAATTTTCTATATCCAAAGTCGCAAAAAGATCAGTACAGCTTTCTCGAACCGGCTGTGGTGAAAGAAGACGATACCTCCTAAAGCTGTGGGTGGTAGATGGTATGCTAAAACGCCACCGTTATCATGTAGGTGTGGGCTGCCTGGCCTTGGCCCTTCTCTGACCAGTTTCCGGCAACATCACGCTAGCTTTTGAGCTTCGTTATGGAAGGCATTATGTTCTTCAAGATAATTCGGCTATATCCCAAACCTCACAAATAAACAGCAACTATGTGCTAAAATAAGCTAGTTAAGAGCAATAAGTAAGAACAAAAAAGATTGGACAAGCAATAATAGGTCACGCACCATCGAACGTGATTGTATACCTTGGAGAATGAAGCAACAAATGGACGGAATTCGTGATTCCATTCATGCCACCATTGATTGGAACAGTACCCACCATTGTTCTCTCTGCCCTTCATTCAGGTCACAATAGGCTATGGAATCACGGGCATGTTTGTAAACGGTATAATAGCCAAGTCCATCTCAAAAAATTTGTTTAGTGTCCTGTAACACATGAATATATCTGTATTTTTAGGAAAGATTTAAGAAGATAAAGACTGAAAATGAATGAGAACATTGGTACTTGATGCTTTATGTCAGGCGCTTCATTAATTCCCATAGTAAAAAATCCATTTTGTGTTTGCTTTTGGTATGTTTGAGCCTAGGACTCTGACATAGATAGTTCTGATTTACTTGAAGATATTATTGTTACAATTACCACTAATAATCATCATTTTAAGGCAAATTGAATTCAATAATCATAATAATGATTTTACTGAATAAGATAAACTAACACAGTAAGATGTTTCTTCTATACTCGATGTCTGTTATGAAGTTATGAAGTACTGAAGTTTCTATTACGTATGCAGAATCATGTATAAAGTAATTTTTGAGATTTATTTCACTATGTGACAAGCAATCAACTACTTTTTTAGTTCAAATTTATTGTGAAACAGTAAATACAAAAATGCTAACAAAAACTTAATAACTTCATTAATCAAATCCACCAATAACTGGTTTCTGGAACATTGCTCAATTTACCTGGTAGATTAATAAGTTTTAGTACTGTGAGATCTTAGATAATTGTAATAGTAATTTAATAGTGATTCACTTCAAATCAATTAAAAATGTATGTAAATAATTTGGATTAGTTTTGGTCTTGATTCATACATCAAAACGGTCTGGTCGAAAGGGGACAACATTAAATAATTCTGAGTTAATCCGATCTTTGGGGTCAATGAGTACCAATGCTATTTTATACAGTCTGCATTGCAAAAATACTGTGTTTCTATCTATAAATAATGGAGTTCTTAAAAAAAATTACCGTTTTTCAAACAAATATTTGTGTTATTATTTCTTTAATATAAAATACAATTAATACTCAAAATATACTACCTAAGGTATATATCTATCTTCATTAGACATCTGCTAGCCAATTGCTCGAACCAACGCTGATACCATTCTCTGGAATGGCTGACGAAGAACTCCTGGACTGCATTTTCAACCTCGGCAAAATTATCAAATTTAAACCTTTGAAGGAAATGGATAATGGATCGAAACAAGTAATAATCCGATGGGGGGAGTTCTGAACTCTACGGTGGATGAGGCAGAAGTTTGAACCAATGAAGTTCTTTAAACTTTTGTTTGGTTCGACGGGAAGTGTGAGGACGAGCATTATCTTGTTGGAATAAAACTTCTTTTCGGTTGATCTAAGTCGGATAACGCTTTGACAACTTCGCGATAATCTTTTCAGTTTTTCGCATCAGATTCCAGAATTCATAAAGCATCCATTAGAAACCAGGTCGTGATGAATGAAGTTTTTTCAATAAATTTTCACAAATTTTCGACCTCTTAGCGGATTGCTGAGGAGTAAGTTCGTGAGAGACCAGTTTACTGCTCTTTTTCACTTTCCCCATGGAGAGTGATCTGCATCTACTCTATGAGGAAGGCGACTAACAGTATCTTTCGATTCATCACACTCCGTGGTAAGTTTGAGAGTAATTGTAGACGGATTTGACTCAACAGCTTCCTGCAGAACCTCATCAGTATCCCTTCTTCTTTTCCAACGTCGTATCTCCCCTGCAATTTTTTTCAAACCAACGTCGCACAGTTTGGTGGTTAAGGACACCCTTCCCTTCATATTTCATAATCTCACGAGTTGCTTTAGCGGCTGTGAATTTTTTTTTCCAGAAATGCCTAAAAATTACGAGCATTTCGTAGGACACTGTCATGTTTCTTGTTGGAAACAAATAACTAAACTGAGGCTTTTTTTGAAGAAGTGGAATGGATTTAAAAAGTTGAGAGAATGCTTTACACAGATTATTAAGTATTGGTAAGTCTTAAATAGGATTAAAATATTTAAAGTCCTTTGAAATCTTGAATTTGATGAAACGATCATTTTTTTTATACACTCCATTATATTCGAAGGAAACTGAAGTATATATTTCATACCTTTACGATTCTTGTAAGTGTGTAAAAATTAAAATAATTGAAAAAAAATCAAAATCTAATCTAAAGTTACCAACTTTGACGGTAACAAGATGAAGAAGGGTGAGTTGTAACCGAAAGGATGATAGATTAGGACGAACATCTGCCAAACCATTGAAGATAGATTTAGGAGAGTACAGTGAGCCCATTCACCAACTGCCGCCCACAAAGCCGTCTACCAGCCAGCTACTTTACCTTCGCTGACGTTAATCTCTCTATATTAATTCTCAGCCTATCCCTTCCCTCTAGCCTCCTTTATATTAAGTCGGCTCAGCTTAAAGAATATTTCTAATGAGATCTAGATTTACCGATTAAATATTCCATTAGTTTTAGAAGTCCGTCTACATTAACGAACAATCAATATGAGATTAGCTTGACAGATATGTATGCACGTCTTTTATTCTTATATTGTATCTACATACCCTGGTATGAACGATCCAATTTTATAACGGAAGGAAAATATCGATTTTCTTTAAGAGTAATTTTCATATAATGTTCGTTTTTCTTTTAATAATTTGAAAGTGATTAAATATGAATCCGTTATAGGTCTATGTAAATTTGTCTAAGATTGTATGAAAAAAGAATGAAAAAATTATCTATGAGAAGAATTGAGACATGGTCCTAGAACAAGGTATCTGAAGTTTTGCTATATATGATTCTTTAAAATTTATTTTACAGGTTTTTAAAATAATGTTCAAGATTTTTTTTTTTTGGTATTACGTTTTGGTAAGTGATTGTTGGTTGGAGGTAAAACATGGTAACTGACAGAGCTGGCCGCCAGACGCAGTCTGTTTCTTAATTATTATAAAATTAATTTCAATATTTAAAATTTCAGTAATAATTCTGACAAGAGATCTGTCAGTGATAGCAACGATAAAGATGCCGACTATAGTTTCGTATATGAGTGCAAACAAATCAGATCCAAGTACTACTAAAGAAAAATTAGAATGATGTCTGTACTTCTTAACCAGTGTTGAAGTAAAACATGGTATTATTTTATACCCACTGGGTCTATCATGGCATTAATACTGTCGTCGCAGCACTATCCCTCTAGGCCTTGCTTGAGTTTGATAGTTGACACTTTGTTTTGTTGCGATGAAGCCCCTGTCAAGTTAAAATCACTATATGATTACAACTGAGTGTCTCAAATGTTGTAAAACATGATATCAGACACATCCTTTGTGCAGTTTATAGAGCCCTAAACTAAGTTAATGCTAATGCTAATGCTAAGTTTAGTGTAAAAGACCTTAACATCCCGTTCGTTGCAGAATTGGCCCAAAACATATATGCGTCTTTTCATTCCAAACTCCTTAACCATCCTAACCCATTAATTCTTATTCTTTCATCCTTAACAATCCCTGATAATCCTCCGATGCGTCTGAAAAGAAGATGGCTACGGGACCTTCTAATTTAAATTAATGTTTGAAGTACTACCGATGGGTGGTTCCTTCCTAAGATTTTCAAGTGTATATGAAACATACAACATATTTACTTATTTTATTATTTTGTACAGTTGTAAATTACATTAAATAAATAATAAAAAAAAAGTTTAGTGTAAATATACTGAATCGTATTGATGTTATTTATATTTTTAAAATGATATTAAAGGCGATGAATTTTGGACTCAAAAATTTTATTTTCCGATTTTTTTGAAAATTGGTATTTGCAGGTTTCTTAAGGTGCTAAAAACGAATATCAACTTTTTTTCATTCCTCAAAAATCTTGTAACATTCCTTGATTGGCCAGTCGGTCTGAAATTTTTCAATATTGTACTAATATTGTGTATAAGTGAGTATATATATAAGAATATCGTAGATGATCAAATTGTTAAAAAGAATAAGTTAAAATTAACTAAATTTGACTGGTATTGACGATAGCACAGCGAATTTTGGTTCCGTTTTTATTTTCAATGTGTTCTCTGATTATTATCATAGTTACCTTCTTTTCACTTCATCTATATGACTAGATCATCATTAAATCTATATATATCCTAAAATATAGCAATAGCAAAGCATTGCTAGCTCATCTAGTTAAATAATATAAATGTTAATGTGAATATGTGGGCTAAATATGTCTCGAATATAAATTATGTTTTAAGACAAATGTAACATCTGAAATACAGATGACTAAGTCCTCATACCAGGAGGATTTCTATGCATTTTTCAATAACACGTTTATTTACATTTCTTTCTCCCGTTTTTTTAGTGGGGCGTGGTCCTTCAAAAGATTACCTGGTCCTTCCTATTCTTTTCTTTTATTTTATGCAAACATCACTAAAAAAACTCTTCTTCACTCTAGCGGTGGATGTATTCATGGATCAAATATTTGTTCAATGTTCTTCAGAAAACAATATCACGAAAGGTTCACTTCAATGTTTGTCGAGGGTATATTGAAGGTCTGGAATGTTTAAGTAAGGTAATGTATTTACTTATTCACAAAATCTAGGTTAGTAAATTTTATTTTTATTTTTGTATTTTAATCTTCAAAACTCTCCCTATAATTGTTATATCATTTATGCTATATGAATAAATACGCACATATGTATGTATATCCATGGGGCATTATCATTTAGATTAGTTTAGGTATTTTTCCACTTCGAAAGTTTCAGTTTTTTATCTATCTGCTAAATAAAAAGTATTTAATATCTATATGTGAGTTTTATATATTTAATTATTTTTTTATTAATTCTTAAATATTTTTCTAAACAACTTAGTAAAAAAAAAAAAAAACCTAGTTTTTCTGTCGGATAATTAATTAAACCAAGCCATGACCATATTTGGATGCAGTAGGGATTGGAAGATACAAAGGAATCATGGAAAACGGATAGTTATTTATAATTTTCCTTTGTTTGATCTTTGCAGTTTTTTAAACTCATAAAAAGAACAGAGTTAGCCATAAACGGGGGTAATAACCGAAGCTAAAATAATTGACAAATCTCTGATGCAGCTACACATCTCAGGATTTCAAGTTACATTAAAAGTGACAGTAAAAATATTTTATATTTCAAAGTTTTGTGTGTAATATAAGCGGACAGAATTTACAAAAATATAGACTTTATTTTATAAATAAAGCTGCCTTGTGAATATCGGAAAAATATAAAACTTAAATAACCTAAATTTGTATAAAATGATTTATTACTAAAGCTTATAATGTTGAGACAGTAATTAATTTAGATTAGAAAAATGATATACAGTTTGTCTAATATTTTCCACATCGCTATAATTAGTCTATCACTATGGTTTAAAAGTTTCTAAAGAGCAAATTAAAATTTAAAATGATGATGACTGTTATCATCATCATCATTATCACCCTTTATAAATGGATAAAAAGAAAAAATGTAAAATCTTCCATAATGGGGATATAGACTTTCAGTTCCATTTTATAACCATAATTTAAGTAAATGAAAACCAAATTAAGCGACCTCCTCTGCTTCGTTTGTTTTAGTAATTAAATAAACAATGTAATTTGTGTTAGTCTTTAATTTCTCGCTCAAGGAGATTCATGAAAAAATAATAATCTTTCCTTTTTTTTTTAAAGTTTCAAGGAAGTCTCCTCTTAAATTAAAAAAAATAGTTAATTCGAGCAACATTAAAAAAGTGGGTTATTGTATTTAAATATTTATTTATTTTTTACGACAAGCATCACAATCATGTATAGATGATTATTTGATAATTTACTAAAACAAATTATAATAGTTTTGCAAGTTATTGATTATCTTTCTGCCTCCTGGATCGTTAATATCCTTTATATTTAGGTTTCGGTACGTTATGTGTATGTTCAGTAAAGCATAGTCTTTATTGGTTATCTGGGTAGTGCAGGACTGGGTAATAATTTCACGTTATATGGGACCTCAGAGATATGTGGAGATGAACTCAGTGAGGAGTTAAGAAAGTTAGTGGTTTCGGAGCCATCAAACCCAAACATTTCTCGCCTCAGGACCACAGTGCGATTAACACAGTAACCACCATTCAAACCTTTTTTTCTGAAGATGTTACATAAAATAAACAGCATATCGTTGGAAATATGCGTTAAAAAAATGATTAAGTTTTCTTTTCATACTTGTTTAAAGTTTTTTTTTTTTTAAACATTTATATGGCTTTTGATCGAGTCTGGCACCCAGGACTGCTATACAAGATCCGTAAATTCCTACCCCCTTCATACTTCCTCATTATCCGTTCGTATCTCTCCGACAGATTATTTCAAGTAAATTAACGGCGCTTATTCATCCTTATTCCGTCAGTCTGCTGGTGTGTACCTCAGGGTAGTACCTTGGTCCTATCCTTTATACAGTTTTCACAGCTGACATCCCAACCCATCCTAACACTATCCTCACCACGTATGCCGATGACACGTGTCTATTGTCAGTGAACAATGTATTACATACATACATACATACATAATACAATTGTATCCCAAACCCTCCAATCCCACATCACCACCCTTGAAAAATGGTGCCAAAACTGGAGGGTTAAAATAAATTCCAATAAATCCCACCAGATCACATTTATCCTTCGACGTAAACCCATGACCTCTTGCCCTACAGTATCCTTTAATAATACCCCACTTATTCCTGTCGAACAGATCCGTTTCTTATATACTATATTATAGGACTATATCTCGACAAACGACTGACATGGAATCCTCATACATGACTAAAAAGACAAGAAACTGCTCGTAGATTCCGACTATTGCAACATTTACTAGACAAACGGTCTAAATTGCCAATCCATTACAAAAGACTGATCTACATGACTATTATAAGGCCTATCTGGACATACGGAGTTGAGCTTTGGGGCTCCACTAAACCATCCAATTTCTCCAGAATCCAATCCTTACAGTCCAAAATCCTTCGTAAAATCCTTAATGCTCCTCATCCATCAGGACCTCAATCTTCCATGTGTTGCTGATTTGGCCAGAACCAGATACCGTTCCTTCCATAACAAACTTCTCAACCACCCAAATCCACTTGTTTCTAACCTGGCTTCTCCTTCATCACCTAATAATCCTCCTAGGCGTCGGAAAAGAAGATGGCCTCGAGACCTTCTCTTCTAGAAATGTTATTGGAGTTCTATCAACGGGGAGATTCTCCACATGTTTGTACCATGTCACTATGTCACCTACAGCAAATTTACTTGTTGTATATATGTGTATACAGCTGTAAATAACAATAAATAAATTATTAAAAAAAAAACATTAATATTTTGTTAGAAGTTTAGGCAAATAAATAACTTGAATCGAAGTGAAGCCACAAATAAATTCATATTTTAATATACAATATATATTATACAAACTAAATATATAATATACAAACTAGAATATAATTAGGTAAGGAAGTAATTTCCCTTGCTAGAAAATTACATTTGTTGGAATCATTTTAAAATGTGCGAAGTCCTGATGCCTGTGTAGTCGAGGCCATGTGACAAAACAACTGAGGGAAACAAGACTCTTTGTATCCTATGTTAAAACAGAACTGTGAGGTTATTGAGTACAAATTTAAAACCGTATTGGGTCCTGCCTGTTTCAACATCGGACGAAGTTTAGCTGTTCCTTAAAAGAAGCCGAACGATGGAACCAGAGACAAAGAAAGAAGCCGTTCCAGAGACGGGATCAAACTCAAGGTGTTGACATGTAATATTGGTGTAAAGTCATGCAACATGCTTATTAAGAACCTATCTATACACTGAGTTTTATGATTATGTGGTTCCAAACACCGTCACTTGATAAATACCGTTGAAGATAAAGGTCAGAAAATAAATCGCTAGGATAAAAGTAATCTGTAAAATTGGGAATTTCATTTGAAACATGTTAAGCCCCCCTTAGACCCCCCCTTAGTGCCCAGTCGTAGATAGCTTACAGTGAATCGATTCTTGTCTCCCGGTCCCGAGAAGATTACATCATCTAATCAGGACCTGAGAAATCATCCGTATCGATTTCCTTCTATTCCACTTCTTGCAGACTGGAGAGAGGGCTGACTCGAGAAGAAAAGTTTAAAAGAACTCTTATATTACTTCGGATACTCCTAAGAACTGGAGATGATGGCATTTTATAAGAAAAATGAGACTGTCTATATTGGAGTTGGGGTTGGCGAAGGTTAAATTAAAAAAAATATGCTTAAGTGGAAGCATCTGAAAACTCGGTAACTTTTTATTACTACCTTAGTCTTTCTGTTAACTTTTCCCCAAGAAAAATATTGGTCAAATTTTAACTTAATCACAACAAGGGACTTTAATCCATTTTGAAATAAAAAAAAAGGAATATTTTCGAAAATACGCTAAACTTCCTTAATATTTATTCTCTTGTGCGACGGAAATTGTAACTCTAGTTTTCAATTTATATAATACAGTTATTTCGCTTGTAGGCTGTTGCAATAGTATGCTTACAAAAATTACTCTCTATCTGCCAAACCAGTTTTTTTTTTATTTATATAATTTAATTTTTGTTTATTCTTAGTGGTATACATTTGAGTAAAACATAATAACTTCAGTCTTGCACCATTTCCTATAGTTTTGTTTGTTAATCATGGTATATACCCTTTGTATTATTAAATTTGATTTAAGCTTTATATCAATATTCGTACTTAATTAAAGATTTAATTTTTTTCCCCCCAGAAGACTAGGCTGATAGAATTTTTCGAATTACTATGGTTATAACTCGATGAACGTAAAATTTGTTGAAAGGGTATATCTAAGGTACATTCATTCAAATTTCGGCAATGTAGGTAAAACATAGCTATGATAGCCATTTAAACCGCAATTCTGGTATGACTTTATAATGTAAGGTAATCATTCGAAGCAGAATTTCATTTTCTACAGAAAAAAATCATTACTACTTAACCCTTTTCACAGTAAGCCCCTCCCTGTCTTGGAAAAAGTGCATGGCCATTCAGGTCAATGGTCGGCATATTTCCATAGTGAACCAGTGAACTAACAACCAACAGTAATTTATGAGTGATATTTGTGAACTAGCACCGATCCTTTATATTTGGCGACACATTTTCAATGTTCAATTAATCCTCATCTAATTTATGAGGCTATACATGACACTGTCTCAATATTTAAGAACTTTCGTTCATTAGCACATTAACTACAATGACCTGATATTTTGAAACAAAAACGTGTTGCCCTTCAAAGAATTAATCCAAAAGAAATTTTCTATTTTGGAGCAGGAAGGTTGTTCCTTAGAAATTCCGGAGGACCATTTATTATAAAGAGCTATGTAAAACTCAGCGGATCCATTATTAAGGAAAATTAAACAAAGCATTGTATAAAATGGACGACAGTTAGATGGAAAATGCTGTGCCTACTGTTCCAAATGAAATATTCATGGACCACTCCATGCCTGCGGAAAAGATTCTTTCTAGCCCAGTCGGGGCTAATCCCTCGTATATTCAGTAATTTATGTGAATTACTTCTTTTATTTTTAGAAATTAAAATTAATCCTTTAAAATGATATATAATATAGAGAATTATCCTTTCCTGTGTTATTATTATTTTTTTTACTTCAGCTGACTAATGTTAATTAATTTAAGATATCTTTGTGTCAAGTAGTGAGATTGATATGCCATCTGAGCCCTGCTTCATGTTAGCTAATACAATTATTCTTGTAAGTTATATTTAGTTCAATTTCACTTACTTGTACAATGCCGACTGATAGTTATTTAGTTTTTATCCTACTACAACGAAGTCAAAATGTTGGTAATGTGTTGTAGGGTGTCACATAATGGGCGATACTTTGTACGAACAATACATCCAATTTTTTAATGCGATGTATAAAGTAATGTCCCGTAAGTGTTTTGAAACAATCTAAGCTTAAATCTCGGGGAAAAAATATTATTTTTCATAATCTCCTTAAATTACCTTTTTTTAAAACTTTGCCATATTGTGTGTCTAGAGTATAAGGGAAAACACCATTAATAATGACAACTTAATTTCTATTGTTATTTTGAGAGAAAGTGATTAGTAAGTCAATTATTGAGAATGTGAGATATTAGATATTGATATATATTGGCCTATTTAAAACGACAATCACCGAATATTACAAACACGGAAGAAGAAAACAAGTGAAATATAAAAGTCCTTTAAAGATTCCAGTCCAACATAAAAAACTTGGATGTTTCATACTTGAGTTTTCTTAGGCAGCCAAAGGAATCGAGCTTTGGGGTTGGGTTACTCCCACCCTCATGCAACAAACCTAATTGGGTCTATACACCATCAGCGGTGTAGGGTAAAATTAACTTAGAGAAGCCAATTTTCTCTCAGAAAATTCTCCTTAATCTTGTTCTCTGCCTGAATATCGTCAATCGACGTCATATATTCATGCGCATAGTTGCCGTAAAGTCAGTGCGTGGTGAGGCTAAGATCATCTACAAAAGGACCTGGTTTAATTCCCACCCCAGTTTAAATAATAAAATTAATCTTGATTCTCCCAGTCCAATTAAAACAGCATTGGTAACCTTCATTTAACTGTCAGTAATTAACTATGAGGCCCATTTACCGAAACAGTTCCATAGCTTTATTCAAATTTACCACGAATAATATAAAAATTTCGAATTTGTAGTTCATGTTTCTTACACCAGTGACGTTGGAAGTATGGTCACAGGCATTTGTTATTGTGGAACATTCCGAAGAATTATTAAGACTGCACTGACTATGATGCGAAGTTGTGTAACTCCATTCTTCATACGAGTATGCTTCTTAAAATACCGAAGTTAAGAAAGAAAATCTGTCCTTAGATATTGTTCTCCGTGCCGAAATAAAAAAGCTATTTGCTGGAATTTTTAAAAAAAATTATTTACTTAATTTAATATCTAATTTGAATCGATTTATAATCTATATAATTAATATATT
>NW_027107820.1:1400775-1403346 GCF_000696795.3 Halyomorpha halys | reverse complement strand
TTTTTTTTACATTTGCTCCCACCCAAACCATTTCTGGCGTTCAAAGTGGTTATCCTACTCCACAAGTCACCAACTTATTCTAACCAGATTAGGAAGGTTGAATTTTCAATCCGTGGGGCCGCCGCGAGAAAATTAACTATAAATACTAAGATGTTTGAAGTACCTTCGATTGGTGGTTCCTTCCCAAGATTTTCAAGTGTATATGATGAAACATACAACATATTTAGTTATTGTATTATTTCGTACAGTTGTAAATTACATTAAATAAATAAAAAAAATATTAAGAATTCATTCCTTTACGAACACTAATTATAAAGTTATTTTCTTAAATGTAAACATAATAAATATTCCTTTAATTTCACGTAAGTATAAGTATATGGGATGTTCATCCTTAAATTGTTTATGGTACTTTTATCCCTTGCACGTTTATGGCACATAAAATAACACTTCAGCATAGAGGTTGATAAAAAATGGAAGGTAAATAAATTTACAGTTTGACTAGAACATAAATACTTCACTGCTATGAATATTTATAAAACTTAAATCCTTTTTAGTTTTAGGAAGGACGGATCTAACTGCTGTTCTTGTAGTTGTAATAACATACTTTAAATAATAACTATTTTTGCTTAGATTAAGGCGATTTTATTTTACGTTACCTGCGAGCTCATAAATCGTGAAATAGGTTTGTGGAACAAGTTTTTCGAGGTTAACAAGTATCGAAATGGAGTTTAAAAGTCTTGATTTATTTTTATATCCTGTAGTTATCACAAATGATGTTGAAAGGTCATTGAAGTAAGTGTAGGGTCTTTAAGGAGTATCATCAACGATTATTACTATCTGTGGGGTTTGGCCTAAACGGTCATTTCTGATCTAAAAAAAGTACAATCTAGAAACAACTGGGGCTAGATGGGAAAATCCCTAATCGATGTTTAATTTTCACCTAAGCATTGAATTTAATATTTTATTTTATTGTTACTGTAATTTATATATTGGTATTAGCAACTGTATTAAATATATATGCAACAAATTTGATGTTAGTTATTCAATGATATCACACATACATGTGGGGAATCTATCCATTGATAGAATTCCTCGTTCCTCCTGAACATTACTCGAGGAAAAGATCTCGAGGCCATCCTCTTTTCAGACGCCAAAGAGGATTACCAAGTCATGTTAGAAACAAGTGGGTTAGTGTGGTTAAGAAGTTTATCATGAAAGGATTGTTATCTGGTTCTAGCCAATTCGGTAAGATAGGGACCATTGAGGTCCTGATGGATGACTATGGCAAAGTAAGGAATATAGTCCTGAGTAACTAATCTGTTCGAGAGAAATAAGTAGGATGTAATTAAATGATACTGACGGGTAGGAAGGAATAGTTACAAAAAAAAATAAATAAAAGTAACATCTCCTGAAAAGATATTTGACGATTTTTTAAATCTTTTTAGAATTTTGATTTTCAGGCTTCTAGTTGTTAGATTGCTCTGATTGTTGTTCTATTCTATTTAGCTCTTCAGATACCGATTTTAGGTGATTTTGGACTACAGCATTCAGCTCCAAACTGACACTTTAGAACCTCAGCCCAAACGTAATCAAATTTATAGCGTTATATCATATTTCTGATCTCCATCCTTTGGTGTTTGCCGTACTTTCTTTCTTCTCAATACTACTTTGGTATATTCCTTTTCAATATAGGCCATTGCTATAGCATTTTAGAATTTCGATTTCGTTGGTAGCTTGATACAAAATATTTTATAAAATATTAATATTAATTATTAATCAAGCAAATTCATTCTCGAACTTCCTTGCATTTGTTTGAGGTTTCCACTTTAAATTTTCAGTTTCAAAAATAATGAACATAAATTTTACTCGAATGAGCTGAATTAATGACATAATCAATGTATAATTATCAAAATGTATCCAAGAGAGTGCATGATGAGGAATACAGGTACCAAGAATGATTCAAGATAAGGAAAAGAAAAAACAAATAATATCTAAAACATACAATGTGATAGAAGGTCATATAAACATATGCTTTGGTGAATAAAATCATTAAATAAAACTGTAATTAAAACATTTTTTTTAACGCTTTTATAGCTCAAGGAGAATGGTGCTAGGCGAAGCATTTTTATTTCGTCACTGCTCATTTAATACGTACCTGATTGTGATGCAGATCTGAAACATCCGGCTACTTCGAATGGTAACGTTTGATGCATCACTTCCGTAACTATCGTCATTATCAAAAGCGTTAGTGAATCACTTCCCTAATGACAGTCTCCTTAAATCTCTCACCCAATGCTGTTGGAAAAGTAGCAATTTTAATAATAATAATAACAACAATAAAATAAATACTTAATGTTAAATTAAGTCCAAAAAGTATATTTCCATAGTTAGCAGTTATATTTAATCTTCTGCAAATGTGTAATCCACTTGATTGTGGAGGAGAAAATAGAACTATAGAGTATGAAGGATCAAAAATAAACTTATCTTTAAAACCCTGTAGAACACTTGTTGATAATTTATTAAACCTTAACCCCATGATGTATTTAGTTATAACCTTTTTGCATACATATA
>NW_027107820.1:1382713-1400713 GCF_000696795.3 Halyomorpha halys | reverse complement strand
TGAAATAATTTATATATTTTTTTTTATAAGATTGTGTTGTAAACATTTTATCATTATAGGCCTACTTCTCAGCTGAATTGGAAGGAAATCTATAGATTATCATTCTCAATTATATCAAATACTCTACATTTAATAATTTTTAAAAATTTAAAATTTATAGATGTAAAAAATAAAATAAAATTCAATTGGTAACAAATATGGTTTAAACTAAGAAATCGACAAAAAGTTGAAGAATCGTGAAGATGATAAAATTGTAAGGTGTTATCCAGGTTTTTTTTTATTATTAAGTTTATTTTGCGAGCAGATTGCTTAAAATTTAGTATTATAATACAGAAGTTTGTTCGGAATCCATTTGTACTTTTCCCAAAGTTTTGTGTTATTTAACATTTTTTATTACATTTACAGAGTTTTACTACTGTAAGAAGGATTAATTGAGTTTTACAACAGTACAAGTTCATTAATGTTCCTAAGGATGTAAAAAAAAAATCCAAATACTTGCAAAATACCAATAGGAGGCTTATATGAATGAAAATTACTATAGAAGAAGGATTATGGGTTTTTCCACGATTTTTTTCTGTCAAAATGAGTGTGCCTAGTTTGAAAGACTGAGTACACAGTTTTGTAGGCAAGATGGATTTGCAAAGTATTGATTTATTATAGGATTTAGGAAGCTATCTTTATCTAAAATTTAGAGATCTTTTATTATTATTGCTTCTATGGTAATACTTTTTTTTTTTTGGATTTAAAGAGTTTTCCGCTTGAGACGAATCAACTTTGCTTCATAATAGGTTTCAATGAGATTAACTGGTAGACATATTTAGGCGAAAGCACGTCCTAGATACTAAAAATTTTACTCAGAAAAAAAATTAAGTGATAGAAGTAATTGAATTTAAGATTGGTAGTTACAAATAATACTGGAAGTTAAAGCGAAGAAAATAAATACATATATGAAAAAAAGTCTATAGTTTTCCATCTTTTTTATTTATTTCTTGCAGACCATGGTCGAAAGGTTCTGTTGACAAGTGGAGGGATTATGCTATACGTGGCAGATGTGGGCAACAGAAATAGCCACAGCGGAGGCTCTGTTCTACTTCAAGGCATGTTCGGTCTGGACCTCATCATCCTAGGGCGTATCTTATCTATAGAGCGTTTCGTCTTGGTCATCTAAGTAATGGCAATGTTGTATCTGCCAATAATCATAGATGAGGATACCCCTTCAGCATATCATTTGTTTTTTCCCTAATACATGACAGTAATTAATTAATTTTTTTTAATTTATTGAAATTTACAAGTGTATAAAAAAAATCAATAAATGTTTCAGAACAAATGATAATCTTGAGAAGGAACCACCCAATGGTGGTCATTGCTTTAAATTAGAAGATACCGTGGCCATCTTGATTTCGGACGCCTCGGAGGATTATCAGGGATTGTTAAGGATAAGAACTAATGGATTTAGATGGATACGAATTTGGAATTAAATGAGGTTTATCTATTTCGTGCCAAATCTGCAACGAATGGGATGTAAAATGGATCATCAAGGATTTTACGGAGGATTTTGGATTGAAATAATAAACATGTAATTTATATTTTTTTTAAATATGTTTTTTGAAACATATAATTTAGAACATTGCTAGAAACCTAATAATAATTTATATTACATTCTGCAGTATAAGTCCTTCATGTAACATTACAAAATATATAAATTTTATAATTATCATTTCTTTGATTTTCTATCATACGTTTTAGTGAATTTTTATACTTTATTGGTACCGAAAGTTTGAAATAATATTACACTGAATCAAGTATTTATAAAAATAAAAACAAAAAACTTCAAACTTTTTTTTGGAACAAAACAGTAAAGTTACGGAACACTAAAAATAATATCTAGTGTATAAACAAAACATTATTTAAGTTTGAAAATTGTATCCAGCTATATTTAAGAAATAACGAACTGCTTGTAGCTAAAATATAATATTATATAGAATATTATATATGGTTTATCTGTATAATATATATATATATTGAGAGAGGGAGAGAGAGGAAGAGAGAGGGAGTGAGGGAGAGGGAGAGAGAGGGAGTTGTTTTGAACAAATGAATGAAAATAAAAATGTATAGAACCCAAGAAGATGTTGAGATCTGTTTCTCATTATTTATATCAACGATTACAACTGCTTCACTGATTTTTATCTTTATTCAGCTACAGATTTTATTTAAAAAATCTCCGCCTTCTTCATTGTAAGAAGTAATTAATTATTCATTGTATTTTATCGGTTCTGAAGAAAGTTTCGAAAAGATTATGATAACAACGGCAGGACGGCTTTACTTTTTACAACTTTTAAGATTTAAGAGTGACTAATTAATTTCGAACTTTTAATTTTTCTCTCGCTTGATTACCATATTTCTTCCAGTTAAGATCCTTATAACTATTATTTAACAGTGTTAAAAGTTTCAACTTAAAAAAAAAAAGAAATGCTGGTAAACATATTGAGGCAGAGGTAAGTTTTAAATCTAACAACTTTTTAAAAAAATTTATATTTTTATGTGAATCTTCTTCAAGCACATTAGGGCGGATTGGCCTGGATCCGAAAGTATATACAATCTTTCTCACTCTCAATAATTAAGTCCTATTAAGTTGGCATTATTATTGGTGGTTCCAATAAAACAATAAAATAAAAAAAAACATTGTTTGTACTTAACTAGAATTAGTTCGAATAGTAAAAACAAAATAAATAAAAATTATTAGATACTTGGTAGATTCTTGTAGGTACAAGCGATCGTATGTTTCAGAGGACTCATTTCATGTTTATCATTTACTGTCAAGTATCAGAGAAATGATAGATGACACACCGAAGGGGTATCCCCATTTACGGACACAACATTACCATTGAGGAACAAGAAGAAAGGTTCTATTCTCGAAAACGGCTTTAATGATTTCTATTTAACTTGGCATAATTATGCCAATTAATTATATTAATGCATAATTATGTAGTCTTTAATATCAGCTAGGTATTATTCTCATTTAAATATTCTCATGGGGGATTTAACTGGGGGAATTTTTAAATAACCTTCTTCTAGAGGACCTTTAGTTTTGTTTATTTAGATAAACATATAAATAAATAATAAATAAACTATTTTGGATTTTCACGAGTTGTGAACAATGGATAAATAATAAAAGGATTAGATGATATTCAGTTCATGAGAAGAGGAAATTTTTTTTTCTGTTTTAAAAAACATTTCCGGTAATGAGTGATTTAATCGAGATGTATTATATATTTAACACGTTATTCAATATATTTATACCTTTCAATATCCACAAATTATATATAATATGAACATAATATAACATAACATAATATAACATTTAACACAGAAAGTCAAAGAGTCGTTGAGAATGAAGAAAACGATATAAATAAGAGAACAGTTCTAATAAAGTTAGACTTGTGGACGCATATACAGTTCCCCTATGTTGCTGTAGCTAAATAATTACTTTTTACTTTCACTTGACGAATATTTGAGCCTTTTAATTGATAGGATAACTACATAAAATGGTTCTTAGTATTCCCAATATTTATTAAATAACAATTTAGCATTCAATAAATGGTTAAGGGCAAAATAGCCAATTGCATGGGGAATTACAAATGGAGTCGATAAAGGATTTCATCAGAAAACCCTTCATGAAGTTCCACTCCCAGTTTCCTATAGTTATAGGAGCAGTGACTTACAACTTGGGAAACCCAACCTCAATCCGAAGACTGAAGCCCAGGCTGCTGCAGATCATCCTGTTATAAATTCTATACTTATCAATACTATTATTGACATTACTTCTATTTTTTTCTCTTCGTCCTTTTTTTTTTTTTAATTAACTTGTTATTTTTTTTTTTTTTTTTTTTTTTTTTGGTTTCCACTAGAGGATATTTGTTTGGTTTGTTAGGTTTACGAAAGTCGTGATTTTTGTTATTACTTTACTTTTCTGTTTTATCAAGAATTAATATTTTTATCTATTTATTTTTTATTATTAGCGTTGTTTATAGTTAGAGGTGTCTTTTGTACAAGACTATACCAATTTAACAATTTCGTTTTGTAGAATTAACACAGAAATACAAGTTAAATATAAATATAGTTAACTAATATTTACATTGTGCCTTTTTTTTTTTTTTTAATACATTTACTAGCAGATCATCAGAACTGTAAAGTTATATTAACCATGTAAAGCACACCAGGCCGTTCTGCTATTAAAATTAGTAAACTGTAATATTTTTATATTTCTGTGTTAATTTTTCAAAAAAAAAAGAGTTAAAATTTTAGAACAAGAAATATTATTAATTCTGTTGAAATTGGAGTTAGTAAATCTGACGACTGAAAGGGTCATTTTGAAAATTGGTATAGGGAAATATTGTCACCATGAATAATATAAAAATATGTGTTCTAAAACGAGCGAGGATTCATTTCAACTCAAAGTAGGATGATAAGTCAATGTAAAGTGATGCGCGTACGGCACTAATTTTTTTTTTTAATCTTTACCACAACCACTTTGTTTATATTGGCAATTTTTTTTAATTTAGTCTAAGTTTTCACTTTTTATTTCAATATATTCTCGGTTATACTTACGAATAAAAAAAATCATCCATAAATGCAAAAACCTAAGAACCTATAACGCACGAGAGTCTCACACATATTTTTTTTTTTGGAGTTGTTGCTACCAATAAAATAATTAAAAAAAATATTTTGGCGATTATTAACAATATTGGGCAAATGAAATTTTTACAAGTTAATTTATTTTCAAATATCCCTTGAAAATATCAAATCATATCCATTATTATATATATTTTGATAGCTTAACTCCTCACAGATAATTAAGTTTTTAGATATACAAATCCCATTTTTTTTAAACCTCTATTTATGCACTAAAATTAAAAGGCTTCTTGGATCAACTGTCTTTTAGATATAATGAAGAGATCCTTTTAACAAGGAAGTAAATTTAAAGGATGAACGTTTCTTCCTTCTATTTTTTCAAGCTCTAGTCAAAGAAAATTTTAAGAGTACCCAGAGCCTTGAGGTGGAAACACCCTTTAAAAATAAAACAAAATAAGAAAAGTTGAAGAGGGAAGAGTTCCGCCAAACGAGGAGTTTTTCCGGCAAAAGCGGGGAGCTCAACGCCTAAGGCTATTTGTTCCAAGCTCATTGTCAGTGCCAAATCCAGGGAGAAAACATTATTTTACGGAAGCTTAATATGTTCAAATGTGCCTAAAGTATACTAATAGCTATTGATAAATATTTGAATATATTTTGCACTTTTATAGACGCACAGATGCACATACTATATATGCATATACATATTTACAGTATACGAGTCACACACATATGAGTGTTTTAGTTTATAAATGGAATTAGAAGGATAGATAAAATGTTTGGTTTAATTTTACGAATAAATATTATTTAGATCTACCTAAACATATTCAGCATTAACCAATTAAAACCAGTTTTGAGTCAAAATATTTTTGTATTTTTTTTCTATGGTTTATTTACAGCATTTATCGAAAACTTGGCCTTCTAAGTTGTCTATGTTTCGTGAAACTGAGTGAAGTATAGCTCCTCTAACAGTATGTCTGACATCATTATAGATTATTTATATCATTTTAGTAGTGATGAATTCCTATTTCCTCATGATAACGGTCGCTATGATGACCGAATCTGGCTAAGAGGTCGATAAGTGTACCCTTGAAATCAAGAGATTTAATTTCCGAGAGTGATAGAACCATCTGTGAGGTCATACATTGGAACTTTGGAAAGAATCTCATAAGGGTCGACAAGAGCAAAAATTAATTTCATCAACATGGCACACGAATAATCTATTGTATATGAGTAGTTGTAGATAAATAGTCTATTGATTCTCAAGAGAAAGGTAAATTTAATGAAATTGATAAATATAAACCAAAACTATAGGTAGGAGCTTGAAAAAGTATTTCATGACGTTCTATTTATAGTATATATCTAAATTTGTCCTGATCAATTTTTGTTATTTTTTTTATTGGTATTGAATTTTTAATTTTTAATTATCAATTAGAATGAGGAATTTGGAGGAAAACCTTTTAAAATGGCTAAAGGCAAAGAAGAAGAAACGTTGACAAAATATACATGTTTTTCATACTTATAATAATTTATTATTATTATTGTTATTATATTTATTTATTTTTCTATGGAGGTTAATGAGGTTCTAAGGATATTATTCTTCAAGCATTCTGACTGATAATTAATAATTTATGCATCTAAAGTTAATTTGGCATAATATACATGATTAAATTCAGAAACGTTTATACAACCAATTTTAGGTATCCAACCTTTCATATAACCAATAAATTTTGAAGGAGATGAAAAATCTCTTACCTTCGTTTTCTAGACACCTCCATCAATCTTTTGAATGATTTAAAAGCATTTATAAGTAATTAAGATTTCCTATTGAACTTATTAAAAGTAACTTCGAACGTTTTATACCTACATTACTAAAAGCGACTGCACGTTAGTTCTTTTTTGTTTCCGGTGGACTATTCTCATTACAATCTTTGGAGCGTACTTTTTTTTTTTTTCATTCCAAAAAAAAAACAGATATATGGTTTTTTCACAGATGAAAAAAAATAAGAGTATGAAATATTGAAAAACCATAGCTCTATAAAAATTTCTTTTTTTCTCTCATTATTTAGGTTGGATTGGAAGGTTTTATATATTATCTAGTTGGATGTAATGAAATGATCTTCCTTATTTTTTAGCAATGATCAATATAGTTCAATTACGCTCAATGATTATTTAAATTTAATTGTAAGTAATTAATAAATTGAAATGTAATGTGGATTAAAGTGTACATGAAGATGGTGCGATGGCTTCGAAACATTATGATTTTACTAACGATTTATAAATAAATTACATTAATTACGGAAAATAATTTTTCTTTACTCTAATGGTTTTAATTTATAATAATTTTAGTATTCAAATTGTACGTTTTTTTGTAAACATATCTATCTAATAATTTAGTGTAATTGAATGGAGTAGCTCGTTTCGTTAGTCACGTGGGACTATACGTCATAGAGTATTCCTATTAAAATCTTAATTTTGAAATTAAGACTTAAAAATGGATCCTGATCTCTAAAAACTAGTTTAATGAATTAGGCACCATCCTAAGGAGGATTTGAACAAAACAATATAAATTTTGTAAAGTTCGATTTCACTTCATACTTGTTGCTGAAATATGTACTTCTGAGAATAAATTTAAACTTTTTTGTGTGCACGGATAAAGTTGTTACGTAAATTCATTTAAAATGAAAAAAATGGAGGCAATAAAAAGCTATTGTATTAATTCCACTATCGCGTTCTATTGTACTTCGAAAAGTCATAAACTTTACATAATCAACTTACATCTTTATCGCTAGGCATCCATCTAAACTCTGTACGAGGTTACTGAACTTCAAGAAATATGCTAATACAATCACGTAGTGTTGGGGTTTATTGAAACATGTGATAACCTAGTAATCTTTAAAAATTGTCTTTATGACATAATGTATATGTTTTTTCCTCATGTATCAATGATTCTTTCCATTCCTCCGCAGTTCTTCGGAAGTGCGCACGTGATGTGTTGCCCGTAAGATCCAAGAAAAGGCCCAAGGAATCAAGGAATCAATGAATCGAAAAGCGCGCTGGTTATGCTAATGCCTCCGGAGAGTTATAGGATGGATGCTAATAGGAAATCACAGTTTATGTTATTGGTTTCTTGTACCATTTTCCTCCGATGTTTATTGCGGTGCAGTTACTGCAAAACTGCAGTTCTGTTGTGGTAGTCTTTTCTCTCATACGTAGAAAGATCAAACCGCTTTAGAGGTATATAATTTTTTATGTAACCACTAAAACCGAGATATAGCTTACTTACGGTTCAATGACTGTATTCCGAAATACTTTGTCAATGATAATCATATTCCTGTTCATAGCCTACTGTATTCCGTTATTTCTATATACTACATTTTTGGACACAGTTGACGTTCAAGAAGTTACAAAGCGAGAATTTCGAGCACAACTAAATTTAATTTTCAATTTAAGAAAATAACCACGGTATCAGTATTGATTTTAATTCCTACAATGTTCATTTATTACACTCACTCACTCACTGTTGGGCGCTACAGTCCTTGCAGGACCAAGGTCTCTGCCACCGTTCTCTCTCATGCTTCGCGATCTCCAGCGAGACCCCTCCAATTTCCGATTCCCATCTATCTCAAATCATCCAGCCACCGACGTCTGGGTCTGCCCCTTTTCCTCCTGGTGCACCATTTAGCATCTTTTTAGGCAGCCTACAGGGTTCCATCCTTTCCACATGACCTAACCATCGCAGCCTGCTCTCCTTAATAGCACAGAGGATATCAGGGTTCAATCATTTAAGTGATTTAATTATTTTTTTCTTCCTTAAAATAATATTTTAATGATTTATGTTTTTTTAACAGTTATTATATTTGAGCTTTTCAAATATCATTATTATAATTTTCTTACACAAATTTCGTTGAAATCATCTGGAGGAATTTGGACGAAATAAAAGTAATACTAATATGATAAAAGATAAGCTCGGGATAACCTAAAAGATAACATAGGAAAGAAACTTAAAAATTACGTTGGTATTTTTTTTAATAACTCAAATGACCCTTAACTTCTTCCAAAAATAAATATCTGAGGTATGAACATTATGATATGCATTTTATATTAGTAATTATTTACATAAGTTGTACCTATGGCTGCAGTTCTCTATCGTGACAGTGCTGTCACACAATCAGGCTATCATTGTAGTAATGTATACGCCTAACAGTAACGCGTATTACTAATCTAACTAAATGTTTGCTTCATCAGTTTTTTCTCCTAGCTATTAAAATTTTCTTTGAATTTAAGGGGGTGGGACGACAAATGGGGTGTGTTATTATTCTGTGAATAAGAGATTTCTTTGTTATTTACTAAATTAAGTCATTTTTAATATAATTATTAGTTAATTATTGATACATTGTCAATCCGGTCATAAATGAAGTGTATATTTAGAGAACAAAGATATCATATATTCATATATCTTATTCGCAAAATAATCACTCGACTTCTCATCCACTCATCTGTATTTATTAATTTATTTTAATTTGTTATTAATTTAATTTAAATTATGTTAAAACCTACATTAGTAACTGAAATTTAATTTCTAGTTTAAAAAAAATTTCATTCATAAATCGTAGTGTTTCAACAAAGGCACCAAGTACACTGTCTCATAGTCACGTCATTATTACGATTATAAGAAACTGTCTAATATGCATCTAAAAAAGTATCTTAATGAAATTCGATCATTAATAATGAAAATAAATAATGACGATCGTAATAAATTAAAATCAAAAAGTGCAACTAATAGTTCTTATACAAAAACAAAAGTGAAATTAAAATTAGAACACGTCATCATAAATCATGTGGTTTCATGGTATTTAACGTGAAATAATAAATCAATGATTTTTTACGGTTATTTCTATATTTCCGGTCGTTTGAACAATAAAAACATCAAAAGATCAGAACTACCCAATTTTTTTCCGTTTATTTGCTTCTTTATCTTCATTTCTTGGACTACATCGTATTCATTCGGCTGTTATTTTTTCATTTCAGCGAGTATATGCTGGTACACGTGTTTTTTTCTTTTCTGGCCAATCTATATGAAAATTTTATTATTCTAATACAAAATTAGTGATCTTCTTTTTTACCCCGAATATTTTCCAAGGCATATGATTCCACTAGATCATAATATTAGTTTCATTTAAATCAGGAGGGGAGGTAAATCAGGTCTTGAACACACTGTATCACTGTCTTCAGCAAATAATTAGCTATTTGCTGTACACCTTGTTATTGGATAAACATCTGATGTTATATTGCTTATCATATTGTTTATGTCTCAAAGAAGTTGAGAATCATCTATATGACAAAATAAAATGAAAATTAAAAGGTGTAATTATTAAGTTTCTTTTCTGGATATTTAAATGCTTCAATATTACTTAATTTTTCAGGATATCGTTCATTTATATTTCCTTTCTCATAGAATCTTCTTTATTTTCTTTTTAGTTTCTTCTCAAAGATTTGAAGGAAATTTGAGAAAGAATACAACATTAAAAAAAAAAAAGTTAAAACATAGTAACTGTTTAAAAAAATTATGAATCATTTTATCGTTGTTTAAATATCTTTAAAAAAACTGTTAATATACTAAAACTATTGAACATTTCAGAAATAAAATAATTACCGACACCTTGGCTGTTTGAAAGTGCAGAATTATTTGGGTTCTGAATTAGCGCTTCCTAACTCCTTAAACCTCAACTGAACTAGTTTCTGTTCAGTTTAATGTGCTCAATCTCAAATCATATGCAGATCAATGCAAATAGTTGGAAGGTATTTACATGGTCGACGATTCCAGCCTAATTTATGATTATAATCTATCTTAGGAATATGCACTAAATTTGCAAGCTAAGCAGCTAAGTTTTGCGATATTGCAAATAAAACTAATAATTCTATATTTTTCCGAGGAATCAGATAAAAAAATCTGTTTTTTCTGTAGCTGTAGAATGTCGGTAATGAAGTTTCACTTTAAAAACACCATTCCGATCCATGTTATAGAACCCTATTATTTCGGAAAATTTCTTCCCTATCTATTTTTAGTTAAATAATGAAGTGAGAAAATGCCTTTAGAATTAGGGACGTCTTGTGGAAAGAGTAAGGGATGGTCTCTCCCAAACAATAATTTGCAACACATGAAACTTTGAGATAAAAGAACCTACTTATATCAAAGTAAATTATGGTAAGACATTGTACTCAAAGTATTAGTTATAGTCATAATTGTCGAGAAATTCTTAATTTTGCCTCTTTCAGCCCATTTAATTCTTGTAGAAACATTCGTAATTAGGACCTTACATTGGACTGTTATTAAATTGCTTGCGATGGATGATTTCCCACTAAGTCACATTCTGAATATAGTTGAAAATTAATAAATAAGTTTTGAAAAATGGAAAGGTTTACTAAGAGGTTTGATAAGAAGGTTTAATAATACGTTTATCTCATATAAATACAAATAAGCGAAAGTATAGGATAGAAAACAAATATGAAATTTCTAACTAATAAATAAGTTCAAACAAAAGGAAAGGTTTAATAAGAGCATTTAGCGCACTTGCTCAACCTCCACTGGCTCATTACCAGTGATGCGGCAAGAGGGATGCGCTGGGATCTTATGAGCTCTGCTCTACCCCTCACACGTGGGGGATAGAGTGGGCTCAGGGATCCTCAGGTCGATTGTGTAGATATTATATATAAGAGTGTAAAATGTGGCTAGAGATTCTTTTATTTTTATCATTATTTTATTTTATTTATTTATTTTTTCATGCACATAATTTGATTATGCTCATTTTCTTTATCCTTCTGTTTGTATATATTTTAAGAGAGAATTTATTTATTTATTTACTTTTTTCATTTATTTATATCCATTCATTTATTATTTTTCATTCTTATTTTACTAAGAATGTGATCATTCATCACTATTACCTATTGCTCACAACGGTGTGGCAGAATGTAATATCTATCAATAAATAAAGTTCGATTATAAAACAAAAATAAATAAGACCATTGGTTACTATAGCTTCCTCACCATTTTAATTGGATGGGATATTAAATATAATTACTAAAATAAATAAATAGATAAATACGTTTATCTTATATAAATACATTTTTGAGGAAAAGATGTATTTTATTTCCCGTATGGATTCCAAGCCTTCCAATGCCTGATAGAGAGCCCGTAATAATGTCTTGAAATTCGCTATAGCAGGGCGTATGATTTCCATAATGCTAACTTTGAGTTAGATCAAAGAAAATATTGTTTAAACCAACTTGGGCAAAGGGATAACGGAGGATAAACTAATCGAAAGATGTAGTTTTAAATTATGCTAATAGGAATGGTTTGGCTTTGGTGTTGTTTGGTTTCGTTGTGGCTCTGTTTATAGTGGCCGTTATGGTGTTTGGCTTCTTGGATTTCTTAGTTTTTCAAACAACCGCATCGTTAGGAACTGTGCCAATGTTGCTTTGCCTTATCGTTTTAGAGAGTTCCAATAACGATTATTTTGGTATTTTCCATTTTCAAACGATTTTTTATATTTCCAAACAAAACTTAATGTTTACTTACAACATTATATTAACTATTAAATATTAACGTTGCTATTCATTTCTGAGAAATATTTTTTTTATAGTTTTATTAATTCTATAATTGGTAATTTAATTAGTTATTAACTTCGATCGATGTAAATGGTTTAATTTCAATTCAAATCTGAATTTAATTATTCAACAATATGTTAAATTACTACTTATTCATCTAAAACTAGCTATTCGTACTTAATATACTTATATAAAAATCAGTTTAGTAAGATATGTTGTGATAAAATAATTTGTTGTTAGAATATCTCAGAATATGATTTATTGGTTATATATTGAGCCTTAATGTACCTTAGAAAGATCAGTTTATCCAACTCGTTGTCAGATGTGACATGTGAGCAGGCCGAAAGTGTTGTTCAGCGACGAAATATAAGACAACCCTCTTCCTGTCTCCCATCACTACATCCACATTGCTTCTAGATCCCACTACTGATCCACCAACCACCAATATTCTCAGTAACAAAGAGATAGGTGAATATTGTCTCACTTTTACTGGAATTTAAAAAAAAAAAGCTTTGAATTAGTTTGGAAGAATGGTTTTTATGGATATTAAAAGCAAAATTCATATCATTTACTTATTTAGTCTGACCTCCTGAGAAGATTTTTCACGGTATTGATACTGGAAACAAATATTCTTATTTGAAATTAATAAAAAAAAAAATAGTTTCCTAGGTCCTTTAGTTTCATATAAATCTAAGGAATCACACGGCACTATCATATTTTCATCATAGTCAGTTGTTCAAATTGCTAGTGAACATCTTAAAAAAAAATTGGATTAAATAGATTTGTTATTAAAATTAACTTCAAAGATTTTGTTTGCCTGCATGTGTGGATAGATTGACTCACTATTCCAACTATGGAAATATATTCGAAAGAAAGGCTGACCTGGCTTGACTAAGTACTCACTTAAATCAAAAACTCTTCACAATAGTGGAGCTTTTGTTGACCATCTATGTAATCCGAGAATGCGATTGGTTAAATATTCGTTTCATAAGTAGCTGTAGGAAAAAAATTAATACATTTTTAAATTGGAAAAATATCATGTTGTTAGGGAGGTAACTATTACCTTCATGACAATATTATTGGAGCAGATATCATTGATATATACAATATCATGAAAATACAATATGTTGAAATATTAAATATTTAAACTAAATCTTAAAATCTCTTCATCCCTTTTTAGGCAAATATTTCAAAAGTGATATAGGACCTTCGCTCCCTAGGAGTCTTAGTGGGGCGGGTCAGGCCGAGAAGGATGGCCTTTTTTATGTTACGATTTCCTATTGTGAGGTAGTGGCATGTCGTACATCAACCAACCTACTCGATTTAATTGTCTGTTTGAAAAGTCAGATAAGTAAGGCTACCATGGAGGACAGGAATGGAGGGTTTCACGCCGTTTTCAAATTTCATGCGACAATCTTAAAGTCTCCTCTTCCCGTTTCTAAACACATAATAATAATAATAATAATAATTATGAAATTTGAGTACCTTTCTGTAATTTTTATTTAAAGAGCGCACTATTTCTGTGTGTCATAGAGCCGATTGTCTATACAATACTTCTATCACTACAAAATTATAAATAGATATTGCTAGTTAATGTGCAAACTGTGAATGACATATACTATATACTACTTGAATATTCCGGGCAGTAGTATGCTGAGCTCCTGACAGAATAGTGATTCAGGGAACGCACATGTGCACGTCGGCGGTCCAAGCCTATCTTATTACCATTCTAAAATAAATTACAAATTATTATTCTGGAATACTATTTATTTTTCTAATTTTCATGTTCTATTAGTCCTTTAATTTTAAATAATTTTACCTCCAATTGTCTCGACTTCTTGTTGAACTACAAACCGAAAGTGATGATGTAGTGTAATATATAATTAATAGAAAAGCCCTTAGTATTAATTATATTAATTAACACTGAACAACTTCAATTTAATGTGCGATAAGCCCTTTTCGTATATAATAGGTGTTATTAATCCTACAACTTTGAAGTAGTTAGTAAAAATATTCTTGGTCAGACCTCACTGTTTTTCTTACATTTTGGGAACTAATTTGTCAAAGAGATCTTGCAGGGGTAATTAATTCTAAGGGGATATTTTCTCGATTCACATTTAAAATTTAAAGACTTTTTTCATTGTAAAGTTTTATACAATTCATGGAAGGTTGTCCGGATGGAGGTAAAAAAAAATGATATTTAAATATTACTGATATTAAATATAAATTGTTTATTTAAAACAAACGTTTTAATTTAACTTATGGGTCTTCTTCAAGGCCTAATTTAACCGTGAGCTATGGGAAGGATTTTTTTATATATTTATATTGTGTCTTCAAAGCCATTTATGATTATGCTGAGTATCATTAACCTTATATCTTGTGTAGCATGGCTTTAAAATAAAACATTCCCGATCTTTATTGCTTAATACAAAAACAACAAACATATTCATGGTCTCTCATTCATATTTAGAGGATTGGAATAATTAATAATAATTATTTAATCTGCGAATATACAATACATTGTTTAATGTCACATGTATGCAGTCATGAATAAAATGTCTTTTTTATTTTTGGACCAGAAATGTTGTGAGAATTAATTTTTTTTTCTTTCGTTACAACACCTCATGAATTATGGTATTTTGCAACTTGTAATGTTTGTTGAAATGTATTGCTCATAAATATCTATTTCTCAACAATTACATTGGATTTGCCAGGTTGCGGCCACTCAGCGTAACGAGACGAATCCATTTGACATACCCTAGTGAAAGTTATATGCTCAACCACGCCTAGTTTTATTTACATTTTTCTTACACATTTAATTCTTGAATTACTCAGCGTTTTCCAATTCATTTTCAGAACGTAAAAGTTATTAGTTCATGATATATTTTTGGGATAAATTTATATTTAGTTTTTATTTTTTTCCTCGTAGTGTTTTATATACTCAAATATTTAATACAGAATGTCTTGGATGTTATAAAAAAATCCCAAATAATCCATTCTTCATAATAGTAAAGCAATAAAAAACTGCTGAATAGGTTCGCTGAATACTGATTATTGAGTTCTACTTTTTAGTATTTTCAATATGTAATTTAGTTATTTTTTAAAGTATAATTCCGAAAATATTTATTATCTTTTAATTAGGAACGGATATAATCTCATAAATAAGGCCTTATTTCAATGAATAATAGATGATGAATCGGATATTTAATTTTCTAATATTTACATATTGTACGTTCAATTTATTCTAATACTGTCATATAACCTAAGTGTTAATGCAAGTTATAATTTATAGTCAAGTTTTCAATATATAGTAATGTATTTATATTTTATAACTTATATTAATTATATAACAGTAGTGAATTATACTAAACAAATAATTTCTTTTTCAGGTTAGTTTTGGAGCTACATTCAAGATTTATGGTGGATCAATACAATCGGTATTTATCTAATTTTCTTAAGTTCTTTATAATTATAATCCATTATAAATTATTTCAATACAGAATGATTTAGTATGAGTGTGTAATTTCAAAATACTTTATTATTTCAATTGGAAAGCAATGAACAAAACATTTTTTATGCATTTTTTAAAATCTAAAATATTACCTATTAATATAATGAACACATATTTACAGTTTCTAGGACAGGTGTTTAATTACTAGAATATATATTTATTTTATTTTTATTTATTATCATTATGTGATTCTCATATAATTATTGTCTAATTTTATTTCTATTAGGTTATTATCTTTATAAAAAATTAGGCGCATTCAATATTTCAGTAAATCCCCTGAACAAATTGTTGATTACTAAATTAATATTTACGATTTATAAAAAAATAAACAAATGATGGGTAAGGTTTAAGAAGTTTAAACTTGTAACTTATTTTAAAACTTATAAAACGTTGTAAACTTATGTCAATAATAAAAAATTAATATGAAATTTGCTGTTTAAATCAAATTTTTGTATTAGAAGGTATAAAAATATGAATTATACCTGGTTTAATAGGAATTTAGAATCATAACAACAATCTTAACAATTGTTGTAATGGTTAATAAATTCCTTTAACATTTAATGTAATGTAATAAAACCTCAAGATTGTAACGAACCATCATAAGTTAACGAAACCAACTGTCACAATCTACATTATATCAACGTATATCCTAACTTACATCACCAAGATTGTTATTATAGGTAGTAAATACAAATATAACACACAATTCAATATTATTGCAACAATATAACCCTAACACAGTCAATGTATTGATGAGCTCCGGTATTGAACATGTACGATGCTTGCAGATAAACACGTGAATTATTAGATAGATGGATATTAATGCAGTCGATTCTCACAACTGCATATGGCTTTCCTTTCATTTAAAAAGATTATGAGTTATAATTTTTTTTTTCAGTAATGTGAGTACGAATTAGTTAAAAATCGGTTGTGTATTTCTCAAAAACTGCCGCCCATAAAATGAGCAGGTTATCTGACAATTCTGAACACATTGCCCTCCTTTTTGCTTCACGGTAGTCGAATAAAAAGAAAATTATAATGGTTAACTGATGACTCTAATTTTGTAAATTTAATAATTAAAAATATACCAGATCATATTGCTGTACAAATCTAATAACTATAAAAGATTTAATGGTTCTTAAAATTTAATTCTGAAACCCATTTTATATGACCGTCGTAGTGGAATATTTTATCTGCTATCTTTATCACATAATCTTTAGAAGTTGGGGAAAAAAACTCGTAAAAGTAAAGGTTATCTCGAGTCTTTATTATATGAATGGAATTCGATAACACCCAAAAAAATAACATCTCATCCGACGCCAACATTCTTGTGAATGGAACACTATCGTATTTTTTTTCCTATCTCATTATGAATGAGTTTGTATTAGTATTGAATAGACCTAATATTGAAAATTTTCTCTTTCTCTTTCTCGTTACTGCAATTAGAAGATCAAGCTGACCCTGTCTTACAAGCTTAATCACCTAATAACTTCTTCTGATCTTTCTCTTCGCTTCAAATTAATGATTTACAAGATTGTAATCAGGCTCCCTATTCTATGGAGCACCTATGCTGACCGCTATGTTGGTCATAGCACCTTCAAGGGTCAAGAGGCTCCAACAGTTTCAGAGCGGTATACTTAGCCGTATATTGAGACATATTCACTTCAAAGAAAAAAGGCGGATCAAATACATACATACATACACTCAAACTACCGACTGTGGCAGTATTTATATCGAGGAGGCATATCAATTTTTTTCAAAGCCTTAAGTACTATACGAACCCATTATTCAGGACACTCACACCAACAGAACGGACACAAAGGTGGCAGATACACACAGACTCAGACTCGACTGAGGACTTCTGACTTACTGACTACTGACATCACGAAATCTGACGAGCCCCATCATCAAAAAGCAGACTAAATCAATTTTCCAAAATCCAAGCGTATCTCTTTCTTCATTACCCTATTAAAATTGCATTTTAAGTGCAGTATTTTACACATCTTTAGTGTTACCTACCCGAATATATCAAACCTAATGGACCTATGGGGCTTAGAAGAAAAATAAAATTCTCTTTATTTAATAATCAATTGTAATAATTTTGATAACCACGCTGTAGTTCTACAGATGAATATTTAGTACTTTTTTTTTGGAAATAGTATTTGTTACTTTTCCATCAATGTGAAATCTAAATATTAGATAATATAGATAAATTGGTTTTAAAAAAAAAAAAAAAAAAAAAAAAAAAAAAA
>NW_027107820.1:1371794-1382238 GCF_000696795.3 Halyomorpha halys | reverse complement strand
TAATATCTATCAATAAATAAATCTAGCAAATCAAAAAAAAAAAAATAGGTAAAGCTACGGAAATAATATCATTGCTCTGATATTTTTTAAAAAAAAATTTGCGTCTGACAGAATATTAATTGTACATTAGATTGTGGTAAATTTGTGAAAATTCACATTTAGAATGCTAATAAAACTATACTAGACATTCAGATTCATCGTTTAGTGATTATCGGGAGAATGTTTGAAATCCGCCCCAAAATTTGAAGTGGAAGGTGTTGTAATTGGGAAGGTGCGAGCGCTCAGTTCATATTGTATGTTTCACTTTATCCTTTGCGGGAAAATGCCAAAATAGCTTTCTATTTAGTCGAAAAAAACATTGCACAAGATTCTTTTTTTTTTCCAAAACCCCTTCAAAATTTTAATGGGGTATTAATAAACAATGAACTTTCTCCTTTTTCTGTAGAACATCTACATTCTAAGGAGTCTTCTGGAGTGTATTATTTTTGTTGTCAGAATTTATAAAAGTGTATAATGTGTTGGGCACACATTATTTCTGAATTTAACAAACTTAAATCTAATAAAAACTGAATCCTAATACTACGTGACCTTACGTAGTTTGTTGCCAACGCACCGGATGGGGAGCAGGTGTTAACGTGTTGAATAACGGATTCGTACAGTACTGAAGTGAATCGAAAAATTTGATGTGTCGTCGCTGAATGAACTCCGGGACAGTAGGCAACTCAAACAATTGATGCAGCTCCGGTGGCCTCTTCCTCCTCCACGATGTTGTGCGTACGATTTTCCTTAACATAGAATCCTGAAAAGTTTGAAGAAGGCGCTGGGTTCCATCTGATGTGTGGGTAAACAATGGTGCCCCATATAGTAGTGCTGGTATCAGAATACTTTTGTATATCTGCAGCTTCAATCTCAATGAGGGAGCCGGAGAAGTGAGGAGGTGGTTGAGACGATATGACTTTCGTCTTACTGTTCTCGCCTTCTGATATAAATGGGCAGAAAGCTTAAGACAAGATTCTTAGCGTTCGGTATCCAATATACAAGTAAGCGTTTGTCGGACTATCAGTAAGAAATCTTCGTGATTGAATCAGTGTGGCCTTTGAATGATGATTGTCTTTCCAACTGACTCTGTATCTTTGGAGTACGTTAAATCCATAATAATATCAAAAACATTTTTGAAGATTCGTTGTTCAGTTCAAGACAAGATAGAACTGTTTCATGACTAACATTCAAAAAGGAGGATGATGTGGTCTGCATTCACTCGTAATCGCTGAGTTATTGCTCTAGCTCGATTGATAATTCCCCCTTGCAATGATTGTACTCCCGGAGTATCTTCAGCCCCACAGCTGATAGGGCAGAGAATAAAAATTCTGTTTTAGCCAGGCTTAGATATAGGATTACAGTACCTCAAACTAACTAAATCACCCCCTCATTTAAAGAAGTATGTTGAATAAATCAATCTTAAAATGTAGCTTCTTCTAACATTAAATGATTATTTTCCTATATATCGTAAATTAAGTCGGGAGTGAGTAATATGTTTGACTCTATGGCGTGAATGACATGTGACAAGTAGGACCCGATGTGGGCACCCGCATTAGAAATGTCTTCACACTCATTGGTCCCTCCTGGTCTATTGGTCCATCGAATCAATTCGAACCACAGTATCCGGCTGCAGACCGATGTCCTCGCTCTGTCAGGGCGTCAATTGATGACATTGTCGGATAGGATCATTGAATAATTGTGAAGTCTTTGTTGGACTATCTTCGAAACAAATACATAAAATTGAAATTTCAATGTGCATTAAAATTTCTTGCTACCTAAATAAGCTTTTAAAAAAGAACTTGATTTCATGACATGGACTTTTATATAGCAGACGGAGTTGAGCTTTGGGGCTTCACTAAACCATCACTTTCCTCCCGAGTCCAACCTTACAGTCCAAAATCCTTCGTCAAATCCTTAATGCTCTTTACTTTGTCACAAATCAAGTCATCCATCATGACCTCAATGTCCCATATGTTGCCGATTTGGTCAAAACCAGATACCATTCCTTTCATGGAAAATTTCCCAACCACCCAAATCCACTTGTTTCTAACCTAGCTTCTCCTTTATTACCTAATAATCCTCCTAGGCGTCTGAAAAGAAGATGGCCTCGAGATCTTCTCCTCTAGAAATATTATTGGAGTTCTATCAATGGGTAGAGTCACCACATGTCTGTATCATGTTACTATGCCACCTACAGCAAATTTACTTGTTATATATATCTTATACAGTTGTAAATAACAATAAATAAATGATTAAAAAAAAAAGTTTAGTTTAAATACATTTCAAAAGCAATGTGTACCCCAACACATTATAAAATTCATAGAACGCTCACTATAACATAATTACAAACTCAATAACTCCATAATATGTAGGCAACTACAGATGGAGACAGTGTGGAAGTCGAAATATATATTAGTATTAAATATATATTAGTATATATATTTATGTTAATAACAAAAATTTTCAGAAATAGGTGTTATAAAATAAAAAGAATTATTTACAGTATGTAAGGGAATGTGCGACATGGAATTAATCAGATTGACACTGGACCATTTTAAACTAATCTAATTTTTTTCTTCAACTTTGTTCTGACGAGTATTTTTGAAATTACGGTGTAGCAAGGAAAAAATTTTCTCTAATACGTAAAATGCGATGGCAAAATCTCGAAAGTAATTATTTAGCGAGGAAGAAAATAATCTGAACAAGTGTTAACATTATAAAGAAATGAAAATGACGTGATTTTTGCTTTCCTAAACAAAATTTAAAACAGTTATGGATGTGAATGCTGATAAAATGAAATGTTTTGTCATGATGAAGGTGCTATAAAAAAATAGGCAATACGTTTCAGAGTTTGGACAAACTACTGACAATATATCTGGGGCTGATCTTATCAAAAGTTGACCGTGGCGGTTTTATATATTGCTTGCCAAGGAAATCTGTCTTTTCAAAATTAGGGTCAGTACATCATACAGGCATATGCCAGAATTTTCCGGAGTCCGTAACCTAAATATTTATTATGGTTTTGAAATCCTCCAGATCATGTCTCAAGGTCATTCGTATTTGGCAAAATTTTATAATCAGTAGCCTGGTTAACTATTAGATTGACAATTTTACTATTATTTTTTTTTTTATGTGAAAAAGGAAAATAACTCTTGCTTTCTCTTCAACCTGATTTTTACAATTTGTAATGATTAACTCTTGATGGGCTTTATATTCCTATATTTTTTATGAGGATACTAAAATTAACGAAAGAAAAAAATAAGTGAATAAAATTATAACACAATGATATTTATACTGAAAATAATTGTCATAATTTGAAATCATTGAATCTGATATCTTCCAACTATGTCAAGGGCTGTTGATGTGAGTTGTACAAGTTACTGATTTAGAATCATTTAATAATCCTTCACACTAAAACAAAGGAAAAACAAACGGCCTTAAAACTTCATACATTTTAAATTTATGAATTGGAAAACATTTTTACCTCATATTGCTTAATAGTTTAACTCTTATATTTTAAATTTTCATTTTCGATTATTAAACTGAAAAATCTTCAAAGCATTTTTTCTTCAGCAGATTCTACTCCTCCGTACCTCTAACTCTGTTAATGTGTAACAAGTAGTATGAATTTAATTCATTCATCCCTTTTTATAGCTCTAGTCAGTGTTATAAGCGAATGCTCAGTTCACTGATGTAAGCACTAATTTTCAATCTGTAAAAACTACAAGAAACATGTCCATTTTAGATGTACACCAATATTTTAAGCTATCATAAAAAATTATGTACAATATAAACGTTATAAGAAAACAAAGTATTATTAAATACGAAATTTCTTACTCGAAAAAATAAAATATGCACATACGAAAACTGTTAATTTTCGCAGCTAAAATTAACGAAATTCACAATATAAATTTAAAAAAAAAACTATCTGCTAATGCACGGGTTTAAAGTACATAATTTGGGCGGAGAAAATCTAATATTTTTAGTGAAATAATTTTATTTTAATAATTTTTACTGTTTTTAAGGATCTTTTTATCAAACGTAATCAATGATATAAGCTTTGCTACACAAGGTAACGCCTTTCTAGGTTTTGGAAAAAGGCTGAAGTCTCGGGTTCTGTGGCAAACCGCAACATTTTTGCGGTTGAGAAACTGTTATCGGAAACCACGCAGTAATTTTCTCTTGATTGATTACTGGAAACGTTATGTAATGTTCTTGAGTACACCCAATATTTCTTAAATGTTTTTTCTATTGTCATATTTATGTCATCAATTTTTAGTGAAATCTCCAATAGGTTTCTTGATTCACGTTATCAGAAAGAAGTGCTTTATTTCTAAAAAAAAGCAATGCTGTCTATATATAATGGGTTAATGCTAGTACAAAGCATACTAATCAGTCCTAGGGTAAAATATTAATATTGAAATAAGTAATTAGCAAAGTTATAAAAAAATATAAGTAATAAACAAAGGTTTAACATTTTTTTAAATAATTAGTAACACTGCAACAATTAAGTTCAAAAAGATTTATTTACTAAAACTTTATTGTATTTATTTTCAGGAATCGATTTACACCCTTTATTCACTTCTTCAGTTCAATTCAAATTCAGATAAGTGGACAAAAGGAGGGAAGTGTATTACAAAAAGCATATAATATTTTAAAACAACAGTGATGAAAAAATGAGTGCGTAATTAAAAAATTTAGGACTTATATTCGTTTGGGAATATATAAAAATGATTTATGATTTAAAATGACACATGTCCACTAATTTTTAATAAGAACTGGATAATGGTCAGAGGAGCCCGAAACGTCGTTCAAATGTAAAAAGAATAAAGATGTGAATAGAGGGTGTAAATTGATTTCAGAAAATAAATATAATAAAATTTTAACATTTTTTATTTTATAACGCTTACATTATAACTGCATATCATATATAATGTCATCATTTTTTTATATAGCTATGCTACATTAATTTTTTTTCCTTGTTAATTTCCTCTTACCTCCAACTTTCTTCTTTTCCTTTTTTCTTGTTTTCTTCCTAACTGTGTATTTTTAATTCTCTCTATTCTGCTACTATTCACCTAATGTTCCTCTTTTACAAATACTCAGGGTGTTATACATTTTTTTTAAATTTATGAACTCATCAAATTTTATATTAAAATTTTTGGAGAGGCACACATAAAAAAAAAAAATGAATAAGTTATAAATTAATTGAAATTTAGAAATGATAAAAAATAAAATAATAGTCAGTGTAGTGAAGTTTAAAAAATTATTGAAAATTAACTAATAAATTAAGAAATAAACAAATAAGTAAAAATACATAAAATATTAAGGATGGCTTATATTTATTTCGCGTGACATGATATTATATATGGTACGAGGCCCTGTGCTGAACACTATATCATATTAACAAACAGCGGAGACATTTACTCCACCACTGAGTTTAATTAGGAACAGCAGCTGATACAAACCAACAGTTCATCAAATATCTGGCGTTAATAATTATTTGCGGTTAAATGAATACCAAGAAATCAAGCAATATCAGAGATGCGTGTTACAAAATAATATAATTAATTTACAGTATTTTAGGTAAAAATTTTAAATTAAATTTACAAAAAAACATTAATAAACCATAAAAATGTGCCTGACATTTAATTACAAATCAGAGAATATTATGCTCAGGTCAATAATTACAAGTTAAATTACCCTATTTTGTCACAATTTCGTTAATTTTTAAACTTTTTATTTTTAAATTCACTTAACACTATCAACTACCATATAAACAAACCTTTATATTTAAGATTTTTCTTGAGAATGGCTGAATGGCCGAAATGTTGGACTGTTGGTGTAATGAAGAGTGTTGAGGTATAAATAAATACCAATTAATTTAATTAAAATAATAAATACCAGTCTCAAGAAATTGAAAAGAGTATATATAAAGAACATTATGATGTTATTTCATTCTAATATAATCATTCCATTATAATTTATTAATCTGAGAGATATACTTCGCCGATCAAACTGTCACACCTCTTAAGTCCGAAAAAAATCTTCGATTTTTTTTTTTTTTTACATAGTAATCATAACTTAAACAACTATATTGATAGGTATTTCAGATTAGCTAATTGTAAGGTGAAGATGTTTGATGTTGTATTTTTAAATACTTTACCTTGAGGTAATATATCTTTTTAGCTATTTATTTACTTATATCAGCCATATCAGCCAGCAGGTCATAGTCTAATCAACGGCAGTAAAACGAATAAAAATACAGTTTATTTTATTTTTTTTTAATTAAATGTATCAGCATAAAGGAATCACACTGAGTCACCTTACCTTGAACCTGTTTCTTGAATACTATAAATGGAAATAAATAATCAAAAAATATTTAATTATATATAAAAATATTATATTCACGGTTAGACAATAAAATGCAATGTTGTAAAGGATAAAAATCATCCTGCTACTCGATATGCGTCATATCGATGTAAACAGATTTTCAGTTTGCTGATGAAGTAATAATAAATAAATCACATTTATTTATTGACATAGTTGTCATTGTTGTTTGAATGTTGAAAACTGTTATAGTACTTCAGTTGCTTCAATATTTTTCTACAATATTTCCACATCTCCTTTTGTTCTTTAATAATCCAAGTGAAGATGTTCCAATCTTGTAGAAAATGTTGATACTAAAGGCGGGAACTTCTTATCTTTTCATAATGGGGAAGTACGATTTTGTTTTTTACTGGGAATCCTGTTTGTCTGAAAATGAAGTTACTTCATCATTTCTTTAGAAAATTCAATTGTATTTTGCTTATGCGATGTATATATTGTGTATGTATTACTGTTATATCTCTGTATCTCAAATTCTCCTCCTATAGCCACTATGTCTTGAATAACAACTCTATTACTCGAAATGCTAATTCCTATAATGAAAAATACATAATTGAAATATTATATAATTCTTCGTTTCCTTGAAATCCGAGATTTCGAGAATTCTATCAACTTACATCACATATTATATTAATGAATAATGTTAAATACATTAATTATTGTTCTGAACTGGTTGAAATTGTATCGCGAGTGCATCAAAGAAGTGGAATCTGAAAATATTTTATTTCCCATTCCCCTTTGTAATCAGAAGGTACACGACTCATTATACCATGCCAAATCGGGTTACCCTCAAGTAACTTTTTTTTTGTTCTCTTTCTTGATGACTTCCCTAATGATGCAATCTAACTGAAATGTTTTCTGAGGTAGTAAAAAATATTAAGTTTTTTTTTTCCTTTTACATTATAAATAATGAGTTAAAAAAATACGTAGAAATGCTTAAACTACATTGCCAATATAAAAAGATATACAATATATAATACTATAACACGGATAAGTATATCATGTTTTTTATCCTACGATATATTTTTTTTTATTTATTGACATTTTCAACTGTACATAACAATATATGTAGTAAATTTGAAGAAATATCATAATAGTATGTTACAGACATGTACAGAAACTACGCATTGGTAGCACTCTAAAAACATTTTTACATTAGAAGGTCTAGAGGCCATTTTCTTTTCATGTGCCTAGGAGGATCGTGAGAAATGAAAGAGGAAGCAAGTTTAGAAACTAGTGGGTTTGAGTGATTAGAGATTTTATAATGAAAAGGATAATTCGGGCTAGATCGGTTGCATATGGAACAGTACGTTCTCCATGGATGATATTATTTGTGACAAAGTAAGGAGTATTGAGGATTTTGGATAGTAAGGATTGGATACGAGAGGAATTCGAAGGTTTAGTGGAACCCCAAAGCTCAACTCCGTATATTCAGATAGGCCTTTATAGTTATGTAGATAGTCTTTTGTAATAAATTGAAAGTTTAGACCGTTTGTCTAGTAAATACTGTAATAATCGGATTCGATATGCAGTTTTCTATCTTTTCAGTTGTGTGAGGATTCCAAGTAAGTCGTTTGTCCAGCTGTAGTCCAAGGTAGCAGATCTGTTCTAAAGGGGTAAGAACAACATTAATAAAGTATACTGCAGGGAAGTCGGCAGGTTTACGACTAAGTGTAAAGGTGATTTTATGGGATTTACTTTTATCCTCCAATTTCGGCAGCATTCTTACGATAAATGTTTAAAATAAATAAAAATAATTTCAACAACCTTAAGGACTAGATCACTCGATATAATAATGTATTAACAAAAGAAATTAGAGCTTGAGTTAAAAATTTTCACAATAGTTTTGCCTATTAAAAATTAATTAATTGAATAACAATCTTTTTGCGTCAGCACCGAAGGGATTCTGCATTGGTATATTTATCCAGTATACATGTTATCAAATACTATCCTCAATATTCGCCTTTCTTAATTGTTTCAACGGATGAGCTTACGAATGAAAGTTGGAAAGGAGGGAAGAAAAAGGATGGAACCTCACACACTCAATAGAGATGGAGAACTATTTGTTTATTTCACCCAACCTTAACCATTTCCTAATTTACATAGGTCTAATTATCTATAACATATAAAATAAAAAATAATACTATATTTATATCTTTCCACTTGCCTTATTGCATATTACTTTTTTCTAATCACTTTGTATTGAATACGTATTTTTGTACAAACGGTATGATTCATTACTTGCTCACCATCTCCATTGTAAGTATGTTATAGAATACTGTTGAATATAACACATTTCTTAACGTTTTATGACTTACATTTTCGGCTACTTTAGGTTACCATTATGTATGATGACGAATGAGCACAAGCCATTATTAACATAATGAAATCGTTGCGCTGAAAATGGATAAGACCATCACTCACCGAGTTATCGCTATAAAGTATTCACTCGGAGAGATTAACGCACAAGATCTGTTGAGTAGATTGTGGATAGTGTGTTGGGTAATAGAGATATATCGATGAGGAGTACATTGGCAATTATAGAGTTCTCTTCCTATCGGGTCATACTGGTGAGGCATGGTGCTTGTAGGTGGCAATAAATAGAGCTTACTATCGCATCTAAAAATATATGATATGATCATCATGAATAAATTAATAAATAAATCATAAGCATTTATTTCTCTTAACATAGAGGATCGCTTCGATCTTTGTTCATTAGATTTATACTATGATTTATTGTAAACTGTAGTTCAATAGACTCTAGTATACTTATTATTTATAGTATAATTAGATTATTATTTAATTCAGAAATTTGTAGAATGTTTTGATCGCTGTAAAATTTATTTCCTATAATTTGAGAACTGCTGAATATCCATATTTTCCCCCAAATTTATTGGATTTCCAACTTATACAAATTGTAGGTTTGGGCACTCAAACCCACTGACTCACATTTGACTTACGGCTGAAATAACAAAATAAATAATTACTTGCCTTAGCACAGCGCCTTACTCACTGAGCTCATCTGTTCCCTGAATTCACTCTAACCGTACATATATAGTATATATCTGTGTACCATTCAAAGATATATTGCATGCAAGGATATGAAATTCAGATATAGGATCAAAAATGCAACACTGCTTGTTAGTTTCGAAAGCAGAAGAAAAGAAATAAAGATAAGAAAAATTGTTTCAATTATACTTGAAAATCGCAGAATATTTCGTGGGAGGGAGAGAGGAAAATGTTCAGGCCCTCTAAAAGATCTTCTCTAAATCAACTTAAATTGTATACACATTTTGAAGCCTTTAATTCAATTTGAAAGATTTATTAAGGTGGTTACAACATGAAAATACACAAATACTGGCATAAAAATGACTCAATTTTAATACAGATTTTCAACGCTCTAACTCATTTTGCAATGGCAGAAAAATGTTCTAATGCATAGTTTTTGTTTTTCACATGTCTCAAAGAATGAAACATTAAGAGAAGATATGAGAGAAAATCTTTATTTAAAAACAACTAAGCTGTCCAACTTCATTGGGTTGGTAGCTACACAGGGTACTTAATTCAAATTTAATCAGACAATTTGTTTAATCTATTAAGTATATGCAAAAAAAGTTTAAAAAATAAAATAAAAGTTTCAGAGGTTTTTTTTCATCGTTTTGGATCTTTTTATCTTTTTATTCTTTTCCATTAGTTTTTTTCTCTTCTACCTATACTTTATTAATTGTTTTCTCTTTTTTTTATCCCTCTTTTTTCTTTTTCTATCTCTTTTTTTCACATTTTCTCTTTCAACCCAATGTGACTTTACTCTTTTTCCCCTCTTTAACATAAATAAAACACATACAATAAACATAAAACATAATACAAAATTCAAGTAATATTCATTTTAAATAAATAGAATATAAACTCATAATACGATAAATGATAAAAGTAGTCCTAGACAGATAAATAAATATACACTAAAAAAATAATATACAGATACAAAAAAGTAACAAATATACTAGAAATCTATGAAGGG
>NW_027107820.1:1330406-1371744 GCF_000696795.3 Halyomorpha halys | reverse complement strand
ATTATTATAACTATCATAGGTCCATTTTGTTCCGCCCTCTTCTGGCTTTAACGATTTTGTATACTGAGAAATTAGATTAGATGCGTGCATCTAAAGCTTCGAAACATTCTTCTCTGATAAAGGACGAAAATTCTTGAGAGAATGGCATTCGGCTGGTGAGGGCGGGCTGTACACGAGACCTTGTGCACTCTCAACTTCGTAGTACGGACTACGACCTTGTTCATAATCTGCTTTAGAGGACAAAGTAAAGCTATATTTCCAGCTTTGTGCTGTAGCATTTACTTCGCTTGTACGGTTTATCATGGATCTTTGTACAAACTGAAAGTTAAATTTTTAAATATCTAATATTTCATTATAATTTATATGGATGTATAATTTATGCTCTATTACTCTTTTAATATTTATTGTTTAATTTTGTATGCGTTATTATATCGTTGATTTGCTTGAACAGTTAGCACAACTGAAAAAAAGTTTTTTTTTCGAATTTATTACTTAACGCGGTCTAAAGATACTAGGGTTTCTCTGTAGAGAGTGGCACATCTTCATTTCTATAATTTTCCACCGGAGAACAGATGTGACGGTATTTAGCTGTACTCAGTCTTCCTTTATCAACGGCATATGTTTTGTTGTTTCATTATTTTCTAGATATTTTTTGAATAGTGACACCTGAAGCCTTGCGATAAGTGAAGTAGTTTTTTTCGTAAGCATTGACATCTTTGTACCTGAACTTGTTCAAAACTTAGAAATTTTTGAGTTGAAATCAACATACTTGACTTGTTAAATATGGTAGTAAGATGAAGAAATTGTGGTTTAAATTAAGTAAAAGTAAGCAAAGTAAAAGCGAAAAATGACGAAATTTATTTAATTTTATTATTACATTTATTTAATATTATTATTAATTTAATAAATATTCCGTGACATTTGTGATGGTCAGCAAAAAAAAACTAATTTATGACAGACCGTTGCCAGTTAGCAATATATTATAAACTGCACAATGTCAACTCATAAAGAAAACAAATGAAGAAGTAATGCTTAATGTACCAACTTCATTGAGTGGTAAAACAAAAATGAACTTAAGATATGCTTGCTCAAAAAATCGTTCTTTGGGCAGAAGAAAAATGCAAGATTCTAATTAATTCAATTACAATCATATTCCTAAATTTTACTATTAATTTTATATTAGTCTGAAAGTGTTTATATTTTTCTTTTTATACTTATTTTTGATCTGTTTACTTTGTACACATATTTATTGTAATTTTTGTGTTCTTGTACTTATATTGTCTGATTTCAACTTTAAATATTTTCATATTACCACGGCCCTATTTCATAATGAAAGCTAATAGTATTAGTTCATAGTACAAGTGTAGGAACTAGTGTGGTAATAATACTAATACTAATTTTTTCATGAAAAGGATTACTATTAGTGATATTACAGGAATTAAAAATATTTAAGTACAAGTTACTATTGTCAAGTCAGTGTAATTGTATTAAAATAAATCTACCAGACTAATAGTATTAGTTTGTACTTCATTATGAAACCGGGCCCAGATGGTCATGAAATCAATTTTTGTTTGATATAAAAATGTTCTATGTTGCGATTTTAGATAAAATCATTAAAAAAAAAACTAAAGAAAACAAACCGAAAGAACAAATATTTGCACTAATGTACCGAAACTCAATTTTCAGAAGATGCAAAGAAGAGGAGTGGTTTAGTTATGCTTCGTGTTCTCTCTAAAACCCTATTGCGAATAAAATTAACTAATAAACCATTTTATAAAATTATTATCTAGTTTAGCATTGAAAATAACAAAATTGTAATTTATAATGCCTGAGCAGTAAAATTAAAAAAAAAAAAATGAATCAATCACAAAGGTCAGACATTTAAGAGAGCGTTCTTATTATTTTCAGAAAATGTTATAAAAGTAATAATTTTTTTACTTCTCAAACTCGCACTGCCCATAATGGGATTCTATTTTCATATTATAGTTATGTCAGACTATATCTATACTATACACACCGAATACAAGCCAACTGCATTTAAATTTGATGGTGGGGAACAGAGTCATCCCCAAATGTTTACTAAAATGGGTAAATGTATTTTTAGTATTTAATCTGGATTCTAAAATATTTTTTTTTATCTTAATGGAAAACGTGTTTGGCCTCTGAACACGGTGATAGCATCCCGGTACGCAATGCGGAATTTTTCCAGTTGCAGCCAAAATCTAATTTAATCGTACCTCATGTCAGAGTGTTTCCTGTACGGTTTTAATAAATATATAAATATAATTGCTTATTGGATTTTGGTCATATTTATTATTGGAATACTTAACATTAATTAAGCTTCATTGTGTGCATAAGTAAAGGGATTTTTTTTCGTTTGTTAATTTCACCAATACCATCTTTTTAAAAATCACTACCATGTCCTGATAAGACTTGATTCTAAGAGGTTTATGTTCAGAGGATTAAGTCTTACAACGTCTATGGGACTATTTATTAGTATCGGTTCTTTTTTTTATTCAAGTATTAATTATATTTTATAATTGTTTTCATAAAAGTAAACCAAAAACATGTTGTATTTATGGCCCAAAGTGTGACAAAAAAAGTACAGCTGCTTCATATCACATTGCATGCGTATTATTTTTCAATAACACTAATATATGAATTAACGTATTGGTTTTCAAATTTTTTATACCCCTTCATCCCCCCATTTTTTAACATTTTTGAGCTCCCCACAATTTTCGTGACTATTTAATTTCATAAACGCGTTATACAAATTATTTAATGGGCTCCAAAACAATATATGATACTATTTATTGCTAGAAGCAATGCATATTTTTAAAATTAAATTGAATAAATAAAAACTATTAATTATAATTTTTAAAAATCTTTAGATAAATCCCTATACCTCCAAAAAGATTCTCCGATAATTAGTTTAATATGATGATATTTTAATTTTAAGGCTGTGATTTTTTTTTTTTTTTTTTTCAAAATGTGAACGAAGGATATACGTAGGGAGATGATTCGGGTAGTGGTCATGAAAGATACTAAAACAGTATAAAAGTATTAATTATTAATAACAATAGTAGTAATAATAGTTTTTAAATTGTTTTCTGTTGTGTTCTGTTGTTGTACTTTCCTTCACCGCCATAATTAATTCTTCAATCTATTATGTGCAGTCAACTATTTATATTTCAACTAAAAGAGAACGGTTTTGTCAATAAAGGTTTATTATTCAAGGTTTATTAAACTGGAAAAAATACTGATATTTGTAGTCTACTGTAACAATCCCTCATTCTACTGAACTACATGCCATTTCAGATATCACTAAATAATAGTATAAAGAAAAAGGTTTTTTTCATTGTCATTGGGCAATGCTGGGTCCTTAAGGATTTCAAGTAGCTGGTTGAGAAATACCAGTATCTCTTAAGATAGGTGTTGCAAACGGCAATAAATTTTATAAAACTTTGCTAACGTTGAAAAATCGTAGTTTTACTCCTAGTCAAAACTTAATACTATTTTATTGATGAAACGTCGGTTTTAATTTACTGACTCAAGATTCAATTGTCATTTCCCATGTCGGTTGTTGGAAAGCGGAAATCCTTTCAAATCACAAAAACGTTTTTTTTTCCATTTGTATTTCTATATGTTTAGATCTAAAACGTTAAACTAGAATACAGTATTTTAAAAAGTAGAATAGGTGATGATTTTAAAAATAGTAAACGTGTCAAAGTTATCATTTTTATCACGAAGATTTTGAATATGAAACCCTTGCATTGATTTATTTTATGTACTAAGTTTTTAAAAAAATATTCTCCAACTATGTAAATCTTACCAACTATGGGAGTGGGTAGCTCATTAGTAAGGCAGTGGACTACTAACTCCAAGGATCCGGGTTCGAATCCGACTGGATAGATAATTTATTATCTCTTACCTGTAGCCGTTAAGTCAGCCCTGTGGGTTCAGGAGCACCGGTTTCCACACATCTACATAAACTGGGTACCTTAATTGGGTAAAAATCTGACGCTCGATTGATTCTGACCAAATGACCTTTCACAACCTTTGGTCTAGAAACAGTGCTTCCTTATAAAGTACTGCACCACGAACTCTTCATGGGTTGTAGTGGTACATATTTAGATTAATTTAATTCACTAATACATTAGTGTCATTAAATATTACTAAGCAAATAAAAGTTTGGCTTCATACATATTATTATTAGTCAGAAACATTGAGCTTGTCTTTAGTTCCCTTACTACGTCCTGCCAGCGCTTACTCCAAACATGAAACCAAGACTTGATGCTGATGTTCTTGCTAGATTCAAGTATTTTTCTACAAGAAACTCAGATTAGTGTTTTAGATTACGCATAACCGTTTTGGACATTTGTATATTTTTTTTACCCTTATTGCATTAATTTATTTTTTCGAAAATGATATTTTTGTAACAGATGTACGTCCCACTTCCTGTCTCTGGCCCCCTTAAACAGCTGTGACCAGTCAAATATCTGAATGTTATTGTCGCCTTTAGCTGTTTTGGTTTGAACGACTTATCTTAAGTCTTATCAGGTGACATTTACAATCGATTCTCAGCATCTTATTTTTCAAAACTATATGTACTATACAGAATTTATTAAAAAAATGAAGCAATAAGAAGAAGAAAGTTTATTTTAGTTATTACAATACCTTAATTCAGTTATAAATGTATATATAGTTGACCGTAAAAATTGATATATTAGAAGATGGTCAGGGTTGCGGTCAAAAGTGAAACAAAAATAGTTTACAACTATTTATTTTCTGACGTTTCGCCCCACTTAGTAGGGCTTCATCAGGGCTGCTCCAAGGAATCGGTTGAACAACCCTGACCATCTTCTTATATATCTTAATCCAGTTATTTTTAACCTTTGAGATGCCCTACATGTTGGATACCACTGCATGTTATAAGAATTGTTTATAATGAATTAGAATATATTTTATTTGCATAGTTTTGTTCAACAACCTTTTGCCTATATACGATTTTAAAAATTCTATATGGTTTTAGCAATACACGGTTATAATTGAATCGATTGCAGTTGTCTCCTGATGAGATTTTACGACGAAATTTCAAACTACTACAACTAAAGGCGACAATAACATTCAGAGATTGGACCCGTCACAGCTGTCGGAATGATAAGATCTGTTGGTTCTTTCACAATAATAATTGTATGCCAAGGTCTTGCCGAGGTTTATTTTCGTCAGGGCTACCAGAACTCATTACCGCTATTGAATAGTAATGACAATGCTACAAACGAGTGACGAAAATGAAATTGCAATAAACGTTTTGAAGTGCCACGTTACAACAAATGTCGTGAATAATATTCAGTTATTTTACCCCTGAACTTACCTTAGGGTTCATATGTAACTTAACGCCTTAAATTAAATTTTTAATTAGTGATGTATAAAATAATGCAGACGTGTTAGGACAATCTATGTAAAAGTACTTTTTCAAGTATAAATCTTAATAAACATGCAAGTTTAAAATTTTCTATTGATTTTTATTAAAGGTATTTTAACGTGATACTCGTATTTAGACCCATTTTTTAGGCTCAAGAGTTAAAAGAGAAAAACATATGACACCAGCTGAATAAATAAATAAGGAATTAGAGAAAAAAATCATTTATTTCAATGGTAGTTGTACGAGGTTGTGGTCAACATTTATGCCCAACAGCTTGTTATTGCCAAACTCGTATCCTATGCCTATATATGCAATAATAATTTCTTGATTTATCTCCTGAAATATTTTTTTCTTTAAAAAATCCATTGGAGTACGGTTTGAGGTTACTATTGTTAATATTAAAGTTTTAAAGTTGTATATTCGTGCGCACACTTCATTACTTTGGGTTTTCCTATTGCCATTCTACAGGTGGCGCTAGTGTCACTGCTTGAAAAAGATAGTAATGCAGGAATTTGAAGGAATCTATGAATTTAAAATGCCTTCTTCCGAAAATTCAAGAATCGTTGGTAGGTTGAGGAGAAAGTATAGATCTGGTTTTTTTTTTGTATTTTTCTTCGCGACATATGATGAGGACATCTTCGGTAGCGTTGAGTCTTAAAAGCGCTTAGGTTCGTTCCGTCGGTGAGACCTGTGGTTAGATAATGACATTAGTAAATACCTTCTGAAGTTAATTTATTTGTTTATTTATTTAAGTGTTTCGACTACTAGGGCCATTTACACTGAATTTACAAAGTTAGTATATTACAATTGACATATTCACATTACATTACATCACCTTCAGATACATTACATTATAATTAAAAGTTACAAATTAACAATTACTTATCTACAATCAAAATTACATATTTACAATTACAATTTACATTTTACAAAGTTGCAATTAGATTTGACGTTGTTGGTAAATTACTATATTAAATTTTTCATCCACTTATCCATACTGGACAGTTAGACTATACGTTATCGTAAATATTAATGATTTTTAAAAAGTGAAAAAGTTTTGTTGTTGTTGGATCTTCTCTCAACATCTCCTGTAAATCTGAAGAGACCGGGTGTGGTTCGTGAGCAACATATTCAGTGAGAATATGCCTAACGGTGAGATCGTTTCTGCTGTAGCGACACATCGGTGCATTTTCTTTTTTCATGAGATGACCTTGTGTGAGTCGAGTATGGCCTATCCGAAGACGGGTTAATACATCTTCTCTCCGTTGCAGATTCAAGTTTCTTGTTGGGCGTTTCACTGTGTGTTGGACCACTCCTAACTTGATTAAGAGTCTCTCATTCATTCAACCATTCATCTTGCCACTCTTGCCATCCAATTTCTTTGATCCATGAAATAATGATGATGTTACGACTTGACCTGTCTTTATAGCGAGTCTGCCTTTTCATTCCCAGTGATCCCACAATGAAGTTAATTTAACGTTAGCTTATTGAACTTTATTTATTATTGAAATAGTATTTATACGTCGAAACATAAAAATATGCTGAATTATGTACCTGCAGCCACTATATCTCCTACACCACTAAAGCCACATGCAACCACCATAGTACATGATGGGAGACTCGAGGCTACTGGTAATAGTAAAAAGCCCAAGAGAATAAAAAAAGGCAGTTATTTCACCCCAATTTTTGATCATTTCAATGAAAACTATGTATAACTAATAGTAAAAATTTATGTCTCTGCCAGGCATTCGGTTGAGGGCAAAAAAAAATGGCGGTTGTTTCAAAACGTTAAAAATAATTAACTTTTCATTCGGAGCTCTATATCTTTAAAACTACTAACACACTGAAATTCTAAGCCAGCATCATTTAAAGCAGAGTAAATTTGCTAAAATATGAACCCTAATAGAGCTATTTACGTTCAATAGCTTCCGAGATATGGCTTTTTAAAAAGTAATATTTCATGAAAAAAAGCACGGAAAAATCAGAAGTTAGTGAATTTATTTTGAGAAATCTATATCTCAAAAACCATTCGATGTACAGATGTCTATTAGCACTCACATTAAAGCTAGTTCAATGTACTATAAAGTAGTTTATGACGTTTATCTTCGTAAGGGGATAGTCTTTATGATATTTGCTACAATTTGTACAATGTGTGAAACACATATAAGTAAATTGTTTAAAGTAAATTCGTTATTTATTTGTGTCTATAAATGTGATTTTGGAATTGTCTTCTATCTCAATTATCTATTTATAAGACAGAAATTAATACTGAATAAAAACATTTATAAGATATAAAAAAAAAAGAAGAGAGGAATATATATATATGAGTTGTGAATTCCATTTTTTTTTTTAATTTCTTTCTTTTAGACTTTTTTTATTCATAATTTCCAAGAATTGGTAAATACTTGCTTTAGCGGTATGTCTAAAAATATTACAGACTAACGAGTGAGTTAAAAAGTCCCCTGTTAACCTAAGTAAATTACATGATTGCAAATTGGATGATTGCTCTAGATTGGGATCTGTACACCCACTCAATAATTAAGTGTAAACGGTTGAGATGGACTGGGTACTCCGTTATCGCAGCGGTCATCGATCCGATCTATCTGTATCTTGTATCTTTGTCATTAGATAAATATATACATTAGTGTATCTTTAATAAGGCGGGAGATAGGAAGGGGATGAGGGGAGGGGGGACCGTTTCGCTTAATAACAAGGCGCTGAAGAGGCTTTAAAATGTTATATCCGCGGCATTTCTGCTCTAATTGGCGACCACCAACAAGATAGGATTATAGCTTCCGATTAGTGGCTTATATTATAAGTGCCGGGCTTTAATGACGCAATTAGTGCCGCTATTATGCTTAAATATATCTTAAATATTCGCAAATCCATTAAGCATTTTATAACAAAGATGCCATAGCTCGGCAAGTATAATTTGGACTTAATCGGAAATGTTGAATGGAGCTGATATACATATTCTATGTAGGTATCTATTCTTAAATTGTTATTTAGAATTTACGCTCTTTTAAATGATGTTGTTAAAGAAAAAATAAAGCTAAATTCAAGGATTTTGTCGACATCTGACTGAAAACTATTGATTCAACTTATAAACGGGTGTTACCTCCCCTACATAATTGATTTTCGAACAATATAATTAATTTTTAGCAACTAAATAATTCAGCACATGGTTACAAAAAAAAACTTCTCCTACATTTTTTGCAAAGTCCTTAGGTGCAATTATCTCCGCTACTTCGTCAATTTAAGATATAAGTATAATGTTCCATAAATGGGATCATGCTCTATACTTTCCATCCAATCCAATATACATTATGAACTGACGTTGATAAAAAGAGAAGATCGTCCAAAGTTTAATTAAAAAAATAAATTTGTCTCTCACGGTCTCACTGATAAAAAAAGGTTGAAAAAAGTTTTACACTTTCCGGCTTGGTCCTGAAAGTTTTTATTAACTTTCACATATTTAACATGAAAGCGACGTTTCCTGAAATTACAACATTATGTTCTGCTTTGATAATACATTCATTATTTACCTCCCTACTAAAATATACGATAAAAATAAATAATGAAAAAAATATAAAGTTTTCATACAGAAAAAGGCCATTGTAGTCTCAAAAAAATAATTTCTTAATATTTCCAAATTTTTGCCCATCTGGCATTATTAGTGTAAATCTAAAAAAATATACATTATACAGTAAAATAACTTACCAACAAGACACAGGATACAATTAAAATATCAAAACGATTACCCAGAAATAATTTAAATATTATATTTTTTCTAAAATTACGACAAAGGTTCAAAATTTCAGAAAATATCTTAAAATTCAAATATAAATAAAAAAATAATATTGTAATAGATAAATTTCCCTAAGTCTTTCGAATTTTAATTTAAAATTACTAAAATGTTTAGTAGATTTGATGAACCAAGTCGGTAAATGAGAAATGCAAACCTAAACTCACATAATGCTTTATTTAAAGCTGTTATTGCTTCAAAAAAAATATATTCAGGCGTTTGGAATCCATTTTAAAATTTACAACACTATTAAAGTTTTCTAAATTAGTTTTATCTGCCGAATTTTAAACACTTTATAATAATCCTATATATTTTTTTTATTTTAATTTTACGGCTTCAAGTTACTTATAACATTTAATTTTTTGTTGAAAGGGCATCTGTGTTATAACAACTCCTTAGCAGAAAACTTGATCTATATATCTCTAAAAAAAAATTACTAAAAACGTTTCTTTAAGACAGAAAAAAAATTAATCCATAAATTTAACTAAACATCACATCTAGTATTTGATTTAGTTTAATAAAAGTCATTGTTTTTGTTAGGTTTGTTCCAACACGAGTTTTGACTCCCAGGAAACTGGTGGGCGCCTGCGCTATACGGTTTTTCTGTATTAAAGATCCGACTAGTTTGTTCACGATGAAAACTCGTGTTATAAATAAGTGTATTAATTTTCATAAGAAAAATTACCATTCCCTTATTAGTTTGATATGGATTATGGATTATAGATAATTATTACTATCTAAAACCTTTTTTTAATAAATTTAAAATCGGTGTATCACTTTTTAAGGGCAATGTCAAGCTGTGCAATTCTAAACAATTATTCACAACTGAAGGCGAATTCGGAATTTATTGAACTTAATATCAACAATGAGGCTTATTTATATTTGTTGTAGTCTTTATTTATTTATTTTTTTTACTGATTATCAAATTTCGTCAATGTGAGTAACACCGACTAATGTATGTTTTGAAACATGTAACATTTATCTGTGTTTTTTGTCTTTAAAATAATAATCTGTACTTGTTAATTATTTTTTCGATATAACTTTTACTGTATTGAAAATATTACTTCTATTTTTGGAGAGAAAATTCGGAAACTGGAAAGCCCGGAGAGAGAAGTGTATCCTTCCCAGGGGCTTTGTCCCAGCCTTGTACAATTTTAATTAAATTATTTATTCATGTATTCAATAAATTAACACAGTAGGGGTCATGTCTCGGTATTTTATTTTCATTGTGTTCTAGTTTCTATCTGTTGGAGTTCAAAGTGGTTAACATGGATAGGTACATCGCAATTTTATTCAAGTCTAACGTTTTGTAAACAACTTTTAATTCACACGATATTCAAAATACAATGCCTCAGAAGATAACTAAATATTTTTAATTTTATCAGTAAATTTTTTTTTTACTGACTAAATTGTTCTTATTTTTTCTGTGAGTTTATTAGAGAAATTGTGTAGTTAATAACGACACATTGGTTTGCTGAGAATTAATTATTCTACGTGAAACACAACAGTTGACGAAACTCAACTAATTATACGCCATTGTATATTACTTTATCCTATTTTTTTTAGTAATAAGTAATTCTAATTCTGTAATTTATCTAACGAGAGTTTCAGAACTTTATCATTAATCTGATTTCGGCAAAAATTAAAGAGGTATTCCAATTTACGAATCAGCTCATATCCCTCTCCAACATTTCTAACAGCCTAATTAACAGTTTCAAGATGAAATGTGTTAGGTTTGAATGTTTTAAATCGTAATCTCCAAAAGACTGGGCAATTAACTCCTAATTATGTTTCGGATATATACCCTCACGTTTTAGGGTCGAGTCTGTGGTTTCAGTCAAAATGGTTCTCATGGATTTAATCACGTACTTTACCTTTCGCCGGCCTTCGATAATGGCTATTAAACCCCATAGATATATTTAAAGTTCAATATAAGCTCGCTGATATTTTGAAACACGCTCAGAAAATAATTGATACATGTCTGGAGATTCTTGTCTAATGAGTTCATCATTTTATGTTATGTTTTTTGACCAGATAAAAGAGTAATATTCAACATGGTGTTTTAATTTGATAATTTAACATAATTATTTCATCAACATATCCATACTAAAAACATTGAAGGGCGACGCAGTTATATATTGTTGCCATGCTCTTCATTAATCATTATTTTCCTGCAAGAAAGCATGAATATATTGAGTTATGGGATTAACTTAAAGAGAACCGATAATTAATTAATTTTTCTGGGATTTATTATCCTTGATAACGAATAAATATATGTTGATTACTTCATAAATTTCTAGTTTTTGAAGTTTTGGGAATTTCAATCCTCACAAATACAATAAATAATTGATATATGTATATATGAATAAAAATTTTGGGATTTTTAGAAATAAGGATGTAGCTCCATTTTTTTATTTTCACCTTATTTCGGATACACTAAATTCCTAGAAAAAAAAAAAACCTCTCTTTCTCATGATAAAAACTGAGTAGTTCTGATCTTTAGTTTTAATATTGTCGGCTTGATAGCACCTCTACTTAACTTGGTGGTGCAAGAAGGATGTAATGTACAATAATATGTCGGAGCAGCCGAGATACCTAGCTAGAACAATATTCAATACATAACAGTCTGTGACGTCATCTGCAACAGAAACTTTGAACGTCGAAATAACATGCAGCTCGTGATCAAGCTGCAATATGACAATGGTTTTGTGTTGCAATGTTGTATTATATTCTACATAATATCTTAATTAATAATTAATCCGTTTCAAGGATTTAGTTCCATCGATTTATGATAGTCACTTTAATGTATTTTTTGAATGTTCCAATCTTATGTAGCTCCAATAATTTAAGTTTCCTCTTTCACTGCTAGAAGAGGGAATCGGGTTTGAGATGACCCAGTGTCATCTTTATGCTTATAATCTAGTTTAAAAATGAAAAGAAGAATTATCTCAAAAAATGAACTCGTAAAATTTGATTTTTATTTTATTAACCAAAATTTTAGATAATAATGGAAATTTACTGTTGTGGATTCCTCCTTTGGAAAGCTGTTATTAATTTTTCTATGGTATATTTGCAACTTTCTGGTATTATTATAAAATAATTTACCATAAAAAGAAATAGTTGTTCAAAAATAAATAAATATATATTATTTACAAGGGACCCAAGGACGATTTGTATCACTGGAATTAAATACAAAATATAATATTAATTTATTTTTTCCACTAATTTTTTATTTAAAGTACAAACTGGGAAACAGATTGTAGAAATTACTAAGTTTATTTAAAATTATAAACTATGACAATATCATAATGACGGGTATTTTATTTTTATTATTAACCTCACAAGATATGTAATAACCTCATAAATAAAATTAACACTCATAAATTTAAGAAAAAAATCTAAGATTTGTAATAAAATTTTCTCAGTACCATTTTGTGTTTTAAAACTTGTCATTTAGATTTATTATCATTTCATCTGTAAAATTTTCCTATTCTTCCATTAAAAAAAGATTTGGTTCTACCTTTTCCACGACTTTATTAGGTTATTATTATTTAATATCCCTATTAATAAAATATATTTGACTATAATTTCTTAATTTATTTCGCTTTTTAGAAAGTTAACCAATTAAGTTTGAATAATAAACCTACTTCTATAGGTTACCTATGTACGTTTTTTATTATACAGATTATAAAGTTATTAACCTTTTATATAAAAATTGATGTTTTTTAATGTTTATAAATCAAGTAATAGCAATCATTTATTTTATCCTATAATAATTGTTTTGAGAATAGGGATCCTAAAACATCAAAAACTAATAAAAGGCCTTGTATTTCCTAAACGCACTTACAAACTCGACAAATTTTTATTTATGCCTTGCATAAAGGCATCTTAACATCTTTCTATTAATTACTTGTAAAAGTTAACAGTTGTACGATAATACAGAAGGTAAACATGGTTGTTGACTTCAAAAGGTAATCATAAATATTTATCATTCAAAATGCGATTTACGAACTTCTTTTCTTCAAAGTTTCCTTCCAAATAATTTCATTGATATAGCGGTTTGTTGGTTTGTTGTTGAAGTTAGTAGGTATATAAATTTCAACGGATCATAGACATTGACTTGTGATCTGCACCTGGAGTGGGTGGGTCTTCCCAAACCTAGTAAGAGATGGGAATGAAATAACCGTGTAGCCTTAGATTCTTGGAGAATTGTAAGTATATGGTATTAGAAGAAATTAAATATTTTAGGTCATACTTATTTTAGTTACAATATAATCACTAAAATTGTATACGTTGACACTACTCTTTTTGTATATTTCCTATATCATTTATAATAGTTTTCACACAAGAGGAAATTTAATATTTTTTTTTTATTTACTATATTTTTGGGAATCATGAAACAAAGATTTTTTCAAAAAATAGTATTCTTGGAATATCAAATATGAATATTAAAATATGATTCTAGGAATATCTTTGTTGTCGTAATTTGTCGAATCAAAAAAAAAAAAAAACTGCTAAGAGTTTTTGGTTCATTAGCTAAATACGTAATCTATCTTGGCCAACGTTTATACAAGGAGTTGTTACTGTCAGTAACAATACTCAATCACTAGATTTCCGAGTACTTTAAAGAGACTATTTAAATCCCAGTTTTTTTTTCGACCCCAGGTTCAGACCACAGGTGATACAACAGAATAAATAAATTATGGACTATAACAGAATAAGTAAATTATAGACTATAACAAAATAAATAAATTATAGACTATAACAGAACTTGGATCGCACCGATAATCAGCCCTTCTGAATTTACATATCAGATCAATCGTTTTCATATTTTGTTCATTTCTTGTTGTAGTGCGTGGTTTAGAATTGTGTTTAATGACCCATTTTTGTCTTACATTTGCACTTTATCAAAGAAGAGTGGGAATTAATTTTAAATCCGTTGCATAATCCCTAGAACACGGAGTATGATTGATATCTGAATGGTTATGAAATTATTTCATTTCATTAAAGAAACGATTCAGTTACTTTTTATTTAATTTTCACGCGAAAATGAAAGATAAATACAACTATAGTGATAGAGTTGTGATCCTCAGAACCTATTTTCTTTCATTCTTAAAAAATGGAAAGAAATATTAAATTTTTAAGATAAAAAAAAATGCATAATTTATTTCCAAAATCATTTCAGATGACCATATAATGTGGTTATTATTGGCTTGAAAAATATTACGACAAATAGAGTGAAATATTAATATAATATTTTGTTTTGTTTTTTAATTATAGAAAACCTATTTCTGTTATATCCACTGTTTTTCTAGGATCGTTAATACTTAAATATGAATTAAATGTAAAAATAAAAAAATTAAATTTTTTAATAATAATTTCAACAAGAAAAAAAATTGAAAAGCCCGTAACGTAGTACTACTATACCTACTCACTGATTGAAATATGCTTTAGCACAAAGGAGTGTTAATGAAATAATTTTTAAACTGCTTTTAAATAGTAATAAAATCGACAAACAAATGCGAAATTTTAATTAACAGATTAATTTATTAAAATTATCTAATAACCAAATTAATCAACAAAATTACACTCTTCCAATAAACCAAATTCGAATAAATTTCTCCAAATCTCGACTTGGTACAATACCACTCATTTCATACATTGCAACATAAAATAATTGGTTAATTAATATTTAATTATAATCTAGAATAAAAAGGAAATTTTAGATCATAAACATTCTGTAGTCGGTGTAACTTTTGTACATCATGTGTACATTGCACTCGAGACAACAATCATGACAAATAATATTATACTACAAGTTTTAATAAACCAGATATGATCAGTGTTATATTTTATATACGATTCTTGGTTGGTAATAGGTGTTTGTACTATTGATTGCTTCCTAAGGGGGAAAACATTGTAACGGTATAATATATTATATAACTACTCAATTTAAAGCGGAAAATTACTTAGGTGTGATGATTCGAAGAATCAATGTCTAAAAAAGATAATTGCAATGTAACTTGATTGAATGCAGGAGCAAAGAAGTGTTCAATTGCTTGGTGTGGAAGAAGGAATGATTGCAGGAGGGAGGTATTGTAAGTGTAAAGGAATGTAATAGTAATAATATATATTTCTTACTGTTCCGTAGATTATTTATACTACCGAACAAATGTATTATTTAATAGAATTATTTCTTAGTTAATTCTGATTTTATTACTTGGTTTTCAAGGTTATTGCGTAAATGTATAAACAAAAGCAACACAGAGATACGAAATAACAATCTAATTTTATTTTAAATGAGTTCTTGTTCTAACGTATACTTTTGTTTTTAAAAAAGAACTTATAAGAAAAAGATTTACAAAATTATATCTTCTTTATCACAAAATAGATTCTTGCTATTGACAAAAAAAAGGAGTCTACTTTTTATCATTTATTCTATTTTTTTTAAAAAATTATACATTGATAAAAAAATTTCATTTCCAGAAAATATAGCTGTATTGAGTTGCTAATACACAGCATACTGATCAGTCAGACAATAGACAATATTAATAGGGGTGAGAGAGCATTAGTTGTAAGGGGTTGAATACATTTTGTATTTATTTATTCATTTTAGGGTATTATCAACTGAAGATAAAAAAATAATAAAAAAAGGAAAAAAAAATCTTAGTGTACAAAAGAAAAGAAAACAAATTACTAACTAAAATATATTGCTCATTCCGTTTTCCAATTTCAGCTACTTTTTAAATATTGCTTGATGTAACTTCCTCCTCTTTCAGTTCTAAGTAAATATTTCAAAGTTATAGAGGAAATCGGTCGCTGAATCGGAGTTTTAGGGGGGTAGGTCGCTCGGGAATGATTGGGTTCTAATATTTTTTTGTGTTATTATCTCTTCTGGGACCAACATATAAGTGCCTGTTTCTAAGGTTAGATAAGTAAAGCTACTACCACGGATAGGTAACTGCTGGGATTCAATAACTTATTTCGTCAGGAGAGTACGAAAAAAAATAGCTAACTACTTATAAAATACTACTTACTAATTTTAGAACTTATTTCTATTATTGTTGTGTAAGTACCTTTTTTTTCTTATCTCCTTATTAAAGGAGTTAAAAAAAAAAAAAAGCTAACTACATACCAGTGGAACTTACATAACTACATACTAGCGGAACGTATATAACTACATACCAGCGGAACGTACATAACTACATACCAGCGGAACTTACATAACTATATACCAGCGGAACTTACATAACTACATACCAGCGGAACGTATATAACTACATTCACCGCCTTTTCCAATAATCCACTGGTGTTAGCTACATGATCTTAACTACCTTAATCGGACCCTGCAACTAACCTTATAATGCCACAACACATTCCAAGGCAATATTTCACTAGTATACATTAATCATTTTCCTTATGCATGCATGTATTGTAAGAATTTAAAAATAAAGATTATGAAAAAAAAATAGCAAACTGCAAAATAATAATAAAAGAGACAAGTTGTAAATTGCAAATATACATGCCGATGAAATAATGTTGTTTAAAATATATTTAACTATAAAATACAATTTATAAACATCTCTTTAAGTTTAACTAATATACCATAGAAAATAAAAAAAAACAAAAAGACACTGTCAATCAATTACAAATATTTAACATATTTTATAACAAAAGGAATGCGAAATAACTAAAGATTTCTGAATGAATCAAAAGTAATTTAAAACATTATGACAAATACTGAATTATTTAACTAATTTTTAATTAATAATGAATCAAAATAAAATTAAAAACTTCTAAATAAATATATGAGTGAATCGTTTGGAAATTATTTGTTTAGCGAGGATATTAATTTAGTTCTGGACAGCGGTTATAATATTGTTGTTAAAAATATTTGCAGTTTTCTTTTCCCCGTGAATTTCATCTCAGCTTTAATACTCACGTCATTAAACATAGATTAATAGCCCAACCACGCCTAGGTAATGCAAAAAACTTCAGCTTTTTTCTGGATAGGAATACATTTCATTTGTTTCCAGTTACTATTCTATTCACTGTTCCAATTACTTACTAGTTACTATTAATTGTTACGTTAAACTCTGTAAATTGAATGTACCTGACGATTTAATTCATAGCATTTTAATTTGCCCATTTTACACTTTCCTGGGACAAAAATAATTATTCTAGTATATATCATCCTTGGACGACGTGAAACAGATATATGTAAATTTATTAAGTTTATCGGAGTAAGTCTTTCAATATATAGTAAATTATTTTTTGTATTTCACATGAATCTTCTTGAAGTAAGGAAGTTAATTAGTCTCATTGGTTCAATATTAGTGTTAATTTGATAAAAACCATCATAACCCATTAATTCTTAATCTTTCATTCTAAACAATCTCTGATAATCCTCCGAGGCGTCTGAAAAGAAGATGGCCACGGGACCTTCTAATTTAAATTAATGTTTGAAGAACCACCAATGGGTGGTTCCTTCCCAAGATTTTCAAGTGTATATGAAACATACTACATATTTACCTATTGTATTATTTTGTACAGTTGTAAATTACATTAAATAAATAATTTTTAAAAAAATTGATCAAAAATAATCGTATTAGGTTTATTTCTAAAATTAAATACTAGGTTAAATCTAAAAGTACAAAACAATTATAGGTTCTAAAGTTCGAGTTTCTATTATTTCATATAAAATGATCTAAATAATTGGATCTGCATTTGACTGCTGCGTTTGTTCATTAATAATATGCTTCGGTATTCGGAAATGCAATTGCCCGCACCATGGTATTGGAACATGTTCCCTTATGGGTTTATAAACGATATTGTTGCCTTGTCGAGGCATTACATTCCGAAATGTATATAGTCATTACGATTCCCCGCACATTACTCAGTGTGGGAGTTGCGTGGGTGTTCCTCCTAATAGCGTAATGGTTAGGCTATGAAACTGCAGTTTGCAAAGGTATGCTTCAAAGTTCTTTAACGCGCTACATAAAGACACAAAAGCGTTCATTTTATGATTGATTATATTTTCAATTTACTTTCATGATTAATTTTTTTACGATGTCTTATTATTATTTTTTCTCTTTATTTTAACTTGAGTTTCGGTCTTAAAAACTCAATTTAATTTTTCGTACTCATCTCTCCCCTGACGCTGTTCCTAAGTTTTATTGTAAAATATAAGGATATTAGTTCTTCTCATCTACTATAGAGGATATCACTTCTCTCATCAAATTTACTTTTAAGCAAAGGTTAGGAACTTCTAATCTAAAACGTTTCACTATTACTATATTTTATCCAGACTAGTATTACTCGAAGTATTAATATGAATTGAGGAATTCACCTACAGGAACAGCATATTCAATGAATTAAGGTTAACTAATTCATTAGTTATGCTGTTTGGATTTATATGAAATATGAAAACGATTCTTAAATCACAATACTTTATGTATCTGCATTGACGTTTACGAGTTGCGTAAGTTGTTTTCCCTCTGTAACGAACTTTGTAGCGAGTCCAATTTTCAGTGACGTTACGGGTATAATATCTCTTTGATAAGCCACTCCTTCTAGTCCTCAGGTATACAGACAGCTTGAGCGGAGATGGCAGGAAATCACGCAAGGTCTTCTATCAAAACTTTTAAGCAAATGACACATCTATTATAGCAAGGAGAGGAGGTATTAGGTTCAAAGCTACTTAAAAAAAAAAAAATCTATGGAGGTTAATATATTTTTATTGTAAATTTACTCAAAGCTCTCTTGATTCCCGAACATTTTTTATAATTAGTTTTAGTGATTCATACATCAGATCAACGAAAACAATGCAATATATAAAACATGTCGTTGAAACCAAATAATTTTGTATTAATGATTTTTTTAAGTAAATATATTTTTCGTATCTTATTTATTCTCAAGTGTTTAGTGAGAAATGAATTATTTTTTATTAGAAAAAAATAAAAAAATTCCTATATATTTAATATTTTCATAGCATCAAATCAATGTATCACAAGTAATACATACAAATAATTTATTTATTCCATATAAAACTTCTACTCGTTTCTAATGAAATGTAGAAAAATGGTTTGAATGTCCCGAGACTTCTTTAGAGTTTTTATGTGGTCAACTATGCAATGGCAGACCATATCGTCTAAGCATTCAGTAACTTTAACAATAAAAACTTAAAGATTCTATGATATACGTATTACATGTGTAATAAATTAATACTTTTATTGCCACTAACCGTATAAAAAATCGACTAATTTGTACTCCAACTATACGGTTTACTTACTTTTTTTTTTACTCCAACAAAATATCAAACCAACCAAAGATGAAGATTACTATGTCATCGAACCAAGTTAAGAACCTCTCACATGGTCGGGATAGCCAAAAGTTTTTAAAGAAACTTGAGGGAGTGGAGAGAAGAAGAGTTGCTTTAAATTCTGAGTCAGACATAAGAGAAGAAAAGTTACTAAGTCGAGGACTTAAAAAAGAAAAGCGTAAAGCACGACTGGTATGAGTTATGCCAAGTCCGAGCAAAGTGAAAAACCGTAACTGCTGATAACCTATGATAGAATTTAAAATTAGATGCTTTATGGTTAACACTTCTTTAGAATAACTAGAAAATATTACTCAATATCCGAAACATTTTTGAGATTGGAACTATACTTTACAATTGTGTAATCACCTCCTTTCATAAATTTAGTCAATGATACCCGGTCTATTACAAAAAATATATTTTAAATTGTACCTTGATGCCGTTGACGTATTAAGAATAAAAGTTCTAATATTTTCAAATCTTTATATTCCGTTAACGAATTAAAGAGTTTTCCATCAAATGTCAATATTTCATGAAGATAAGTTGAATTTGTATTGCGTTAATTTTTGACAATATATGAAAAAGAGAAATATAATTTTTGAAATGAACTGAATGTGTTTTAATATCTTTTTTATATAATATTTTTCATAGAAAACTCCTGTAATTGAGTAGTTTAGATCTATTTTAAAGTATAATGTTTCAAGCGGAATTCCCAAATCATAAAAAAATAAAAAATTGAACAAGCTAGATTTCTCGCATCAGTAGATTTCTTCTATTAAAGCATAGAATTGTCAATATACTTTCTATTTTAGAGTTCTTGAATGTATTATCCATAAATTATCAATCTCTTTAAGATTTAATTAAATAATATGTTTTCTTAACAATAATTATTTAATTTATATAAATAAGTTTTATCCTAGTTTTAAACTAAAACTCTTTTTGCAAAAAAAGATGTTTTTCAAATGCAGAAAGTCTTTTATGTATAGATATAATAATCAGAAGGGCGTGAGGGCATTTAACGGGTCTGAAAGGCTAGTTACCCACTTTATTCATATGGAGCGAGCCTCAGGAGTGTTAAAATGATAGTAAAATATAATAATAATAATTTAAAAAAATATATATATACACAGTTTTTAAACTTTTTTTTAAAAAGTGTTTCTATACAATACAAACACAGTTTTGTCTACAACGCTACTTATCTTTTTACTCTCCCTCCAGTATTTTCTGTTTTGTAGTATTTTCATTTACTCCAGTATTTTAGTATTACCTTTTTTGTTAATTTCCTTATATTAATGAAACCTTTTCCTGCCTATTGGCTTGTAGTAACTCTTTAATCTGACTTTTTATTTTTTTAGGTGACTCAGGTTATAAAACAATTTTAGGATGTTCTGTTACTCGCTGCCAATACCTAAGATCTTAAAAAATGATATATGACCAACAGTTGATAGTTTGAATCCTTTTTTAATAAATGAGTACCATTGGTACAAGAAACAGTCGTTTGAATGTAAAAAATGCTAATCTAGTGTTAATACCGACCCAATGATATTTGTATTTAACTCGTTAATATTCATAACTTTGTTTAGTCATTTTATTTAAAACTATTAATTAAAAAAAATATTGTTCTTTATATTCTATAAAACTGATATAGTACAAAAAAAAATATCAAATTTTATTGGTATTTTTCTCAAAAATTATCACCATAAATTAAATGGATAATTACAAAAAAAAGTATTGTGATTCATATTAATTTATTATCGAGAAAAAAAGTTAAGTAATCTAAAGAAAAAGATTGCTAAAATAGTAGGAAACCGCTTGAATTAATAGAGTCAGAGGGAATCTTCTAAATATACTCTAAGATAGCAGATTTTCACCAGCTGTGTGTAAAGTTTACATCATTCTTCAGCTGTGAACATGAGTGCCGCCTAAGGGTGTCGATGGTACCGCTCTATACCCTCCTATTGTAAACAAGTCTTGAACACAAGGGATGGCTCGTATCCGGGCAGGAAGGTTGATAACACCTGGGTTCGGTCCGGCCAAGAGAAAACTGATGTGTTTGCTTGTCACCTGGAAGAAAGATCATCCAGCACATGTAGTCGTGACAGATGAAATGAATCTTTTAACAACCTATAAAGCTTATAATCAATAATTCACCTAATTGATAAAAATGACAGATAATCACCATGCGAGTATCTGATAAGCGAATACACTTCGCTAATACTCAATTTTCTGAAATAATGCGAAAGATGATAGTAAAATATAGAATTATATCTGAGATATTAAAAATAATTATTTGCTAATATCTACGTAACAATATTTTAAATATATTATGAATCCCGATGTACCTATCTAAGAGGTTTTTTCTTCATTTTTTTCAATTTCAAGGGACTGAAAATATTGAACACATTTATTTCAGGAGATTTAATTTTATTTAAACTGACATTTAATAAAATGTCTAAAAACACGCAATTTATGGACTAAGGTTCCTACTATTTATTATGAATAAATCACTCTCCATGTTTTGAGATTACTTTATGAATCAAATAAAGAAAAAACGTTAATCACATTCTAAACAAACGTCATAGTTGAAAGTTTTCAATATAGAATTAAACTGAATAGGTCTAATCGCTAAAATAAAAACGGCTACACGTATCTTACTTTATGACCATTTCTGACAAGGGGGTAATCTTGAGGTCACCAACTCAAGTCATCTTGAGGTGACCAACCTAGTCTAACCATGGTGGAGAATCGAGTTTTTTTATTTCCTGGAGACCGCCACAGAAAAGTCCACCTTCCAGGCTGGATTTAATCTGCCTAGCAGTTCCCAGGTTGCTGTGACCCACGCCTCAACCACTTGAGCTACAAACGGACCCATTGAACTACGCATGTATGTAAAGTTTAGGAAAATTCAGGAATTTATTTGTATATATGCCAAATAAAGTTATTAAAACATTGTATATCGAAACCCATGGCTATAATCTTCAAATTAAATGAAGAAGTAGTTAAAATGTATGTGACCAAAACATAGAAATAATAAAGTGTATGTGAATGCGAGGGTGTATCCAGAATCAAAACCAGCGAGAGGGAAGGGGGCAAGCCATGGTCGTTCAGGTTGTGACATTTGTGAAAAAGATGAAATAAATTATATATAATTATAGCAGTGGTTTATTATTTATAACAATTATTTACTTAGAAAAAATATTTAATTTTTATTAAATTAATAATTGTTTTTATTTCTAGGGGGAGGGGGAATACCTCCCTCTCTCTGGCCCTCGCTAGGTACGCCCATATTTGCATATTTAATTTTAACTGAATACAATAATTGATAAAAACTTTTTTTTAATTGTGTACATTTAATCTGTTTATAAGCTGAAATATAGCAATAGCAAAGCATTTTCGGTTAAGTACGTTAATAAAAATTCTTTTTTTGGAGAAACATTTCTGAAACGAAAAATACTAAATATCAAAAATATTATCATCACCTTCTTAAATAGATGCATTTATCATAACATAAAATCATAAATTACCATAGATTATAGGTACCATTGATTCAGAATAAAATTATAATATATAAATTATCATCACTTCTTAATTATTTGGATATATTTAGTACATAATTATAATCATAAATATTTTATTATATAAGTAGTGGTGTAATAATTAAAATAATAATATTAGGTATAAGGGTGATTAGAAACTCATACTATAATTAGCAAATATTTGTATAAACAACATTACTACACAAGGTCAATAAACTTTTTTACTACATAAATAATAACTGTTAATTACTCTTCTGATATCGTGTCCTTCGGGGGACAGAAACATTAAATTGTGTATTTAATTACTTTGTTATTATAGATATCAAATATTAAATAAAAGATAATAATTTCAAAATGTTATGTAGTAGAGTCAGGGAAGACAAATGCAGTTGAAGTGAAATTGTTTTCCTCCAAGGAAGCTGGTAATTACTTCTCAAATTATAACAATCAAGGGATTTTCATTGTTTGCCGCCTCCTTTGAATTTCTATTGAAGAGAGGAGAACTTATTTTATTTTTATTAATAAAAAAGGCTCGAGCCTTCTTTTAGATATATTTGTTCAAAGGGTTGATTAAAAAGAAATTATCCACAAGAGGAACATTTTCATTCTGAACAATGTTTATAAATTTTACACATACAGCTAAAGTTTGATAACTATTTTGTGTGATAACAGATGAACAAGTGTACCTCAACGCACGCGACTTCTAAGTTAGAACTATTTCTGTCTTTCAGGAATTCCCATACTTCACATCAAACCTCAATAATATTTGATAATATAACTTGATGTATCACAAAGCTTTGGAGGTAATAATACAACAGTTGGATTAATATTCATAATTTTTAAGTCACTGAAATAAGACATCGAACAGATTTACTAGAGTGAAAGTAAAATAGAAAGGAGAGATTACGGCAACAAATAAAAATAAATAAACGAAATAAAATAAGTTATAAATAAACAGAAACTAAAATGAATATATGAATGAAATGATCTTGATGATCGGCGAAGTTATTCGTCATTAAACACGAGTGAACGTCTAATACTGAAGCATTTAAACGACTGTTTTATTGCTGCTTACTCTATTGAGTGAAATAACCAATTAACCTTCAGTTAATCCACTCATCCTATTACCCTCCACTCCCCTCTTCTGCAATAATTGTGGTTTTGACCTGTTCATCAAATTCTTTTCATAATGGTTTCTAAAAACGTTTTTACAAATCATTTTGGTGAAATATTCGAACTTTTTCTGGGCTTTAACATTATTTGCTTCTGACCATAAGCGCTTTTTAAATTTATTTCATTACTTACAAATCGCGACAATTCTTTCAAAGACTGTATTATTTTTTTGTTTAACGAACAATATTCTACAAAGTACCAATTTTTATCCTTGGTTTCATTTTATTCTTTTAATCGAGCCAACCATTTAATCTAAAAATTTCATCCTCTTTGTTCTCATTCGTATCCATATTTTATAAAATACTGCATGTACATGAATAGGTAGCATTAGTAAATTGGAGCTTAGAGCAGATTATAATTTTTGAATTACTTCATCTCTGGATATTGATACTTAACTACCTTCGTGTGCGTATTTGAGCAGATAACTAACTAGTTGCGACATACACTTTCATTACATGCATATGCCAAATAAAATTATTCGTATAAATACATATTGATGTTAAGGAAAATCAAAATTAAAAATTGCGTGCGTTAGAGCTGACAAAATTCGACGCGTCCCCTTCAAATGGCTGTTTGGAGGCCGACGGGCAGATGTTGCGGCACACACGTGGTTTCCACATATGCCGCACTTACATTGGCTAGAGGATAGTGCACAGCGGAGTCGGTAATTTAGTTAAGTGGACCTAACTGCTATCATTGTTAAATTGCCCATTTCCTCTTTTCCTAAGCGCATTACTATTGGAGTTCAATCCGCCTATTCCTTGTTGTAGGCTATTGGTTCAAGCTTTGGGGGAAGTGGATGAACAAAATACATTAACGAATGCTAGAGCAATACAAGATAAGTTTAAAATTAGATGAACTCAACCTTATAAGAATACAAAATTATAAAAACTACTCGAGGAGGGAATAAAATCCCCATATTTTAACATTTTTGTTGAATAGAAACCTATAGCTGCAAGAAAAAAAAAATGTAAGTTTGTTGATTATAAATAGCAGAATAGTATACTAGACAAATATGTCTCCAAAAACATTTATGATTTGATGTTTTTTAAGTCATCTGATGTGGCTTTCCAGTGGTTTCATAACGCTGAGTTCTATTTTTAGTAAAATAATAGAATATACACGATTTTTTATTAGTCTCATCAGAAAAAACGTTCTTATTTAATAAAATTTAAACTTTCGTAATTAAGTCCCATTGATTAAATTTCGTCTCCTCAAAGTATCAATGTTTTCATATGAGGACCAATACAGAATTAACCGATTTCATTTAAAAAGTTAGCTGATAAAATGTATATATTTTTCTAGCTATAGTTAATTCAGAAAGTTCAATGTTTTTAGATGATCAAGTTTTTTTATGAGCGCCCAGTTAATATTGGTTTATCACTTAATTACGCATTTTACTGTGGTCGGTAGAAAAGAAATATGTACGAATATGTATAAAAAAAATAATCAAACTTTTTATATGTATAAATAGTTTGATTATTTTTTTTTTACATTTTTATCACATCAATTAATTTCACTTACTGTTATTGACTAGAAATTTTTTTTTTCTGTTTCTTTTTTATTTTATTTATATATATTTCTTAATATTAACTATTGCTATTGAATCAGTTTGTATATTATAGTATAAACATGATTAGGAGTTCCAGAGAGGTCAGTCAGTATGCTTAGGGATTGCCTTATATTATAAAGAAAAAAAACTGATAAACAATAATCTCGTTGAAGAGCATATACTTTTTATGTAGGTTCATACATAATTATAAATAAAGAAAATAAGTTAAATGTAAACGTTCTTAAAATAGAATCCATTACGTTTAAAATTGAAAATGTCAAATATGAAGCTAGGCTTACTTTGTTTTTCCGAATATTGTATTTGTAGTGTACTACTTCCCAAAAATGTTACTTATGTCCTTTTTTTCTAATTGGTTTTCAAACTTAGCGATTTTTCAAATTCAGACTTTCTGAATATGATTTTTGAAAGTCTGTGATTATAATGAAAACCTTCTTACATTACGTTAATGCAATTAATTAATAAGATATCATTTGTTACTGAACATAAAGCATCTAAAAATATTAGATGATTAATCTATGAATATGTTATGAAAGTATTGTACATTTATAAACGATACTACAGTAAATATTTGTATAGTTTAATTATTAAAGCATGGTTTGCCCGAAAGTATGAGTGTGCTACCTTCATCCAAACAAAATTATTTTGTGAATCCTATTACTTTTTCTTATCTTGCTAATTCTAATCCCAATGATGATCAAAAAAATATAAAAACGTTGGATTCAGTCCGCTGAAACGAATCCTCTTTGGCTCGGATCCTCCTTTCGGGATTATTATTTTTTTTTTTATCAAGAAAGTTATCATTTATTTTATTCTCTCTATTAAATGTTTAGTTTTATTTAAATAAATATATTCATTAAAAGGAAACCTTAATATTTGCACAAATTTGGCTCAAAAGAATGAAAAATCAAATATCGATCTTGTTACTTGCTGGTTTAGTTTTGGAACCGTAAGAATAATATTTTAACGATCAAACGAGACCGATAATTAGAAAAATGTTAAAAATGCAAATTAAATTTTTTAATTTGAAAAGAAATTTCAACTCGTGAATTGGAAAATAGTAACTTATAGTCACTTCTAAGAAACTTGAGATTAAAAAAATAAATAAATAAATCATTCCCTTCTTCTTATATATAAATAAATTAATTTATTTATTTAATTTTTTTTTCTTATTCAAGAAGGAAAATAAAAAAGAATAACTTTCCAATGTGAAACAAAATAAAATTTACTTGAATCCCCTTGATATTCCTTTGGCTGAAAAATCAACGATTCGATTTTTAAACTTATTTAAATAAAATTAACGTATTATTCCATAGGGATAATTGTTTGTTTTGGACAAAATCTATATTTTTTTCTGATTTCAACAACTCTTTCGAGATATCGATAACATTGAGAGTTTTATTTTATTTCGTATATTTAGCATTTAAAATATAATGATATTTAACAGTTATGAAACACAATAAATTCTGATTTTTATCTTCATACTACATTGTATTAGAAATTTGAAGTTTTGTACATTTGAGTGTTGTCCGAAATAGATACCTATCATCACATTACAAACTCCGTAATATTCCAAAGTGGTTCCAAACTTTAATATCTGGGAATTCTCCAAGGCCTCTAAAGATATAATAATGAAAATGTACAAGTTTCATTGGAGTGGTTCGAATTTGTTATTTCTGAAAAGTAACTGCTAGATTTCATTTATCAGATATAATTCCTATTATTTTCTTTGTAAAGTTGTCGTGAAGCGAGAATGTTCGTAAAGAATTGGTAGAAGGTAGTATGATTAATTTTTAAATTATTCCTAATTAGGAAAGCCGAAAACTTGGGAAATTTGAAAACCTATTTCAAACTGTGCTGAGACATTATTCATTGACGTTATTATTCTAAAAATTCATTAGAAACGATATTTAAAGGACTCAGTATCCAATAATTATTAGGAAATATCAAATTTCCGGAAATATTCTCAAGACCCCAATCAGCAATTTAGGATAGCCGGTCAAATTTTATATTTTGCCTTTTGCGTTACATAACTTGTTGCAGAAACGTCCCTGGGTCATTATTAAGAAATAGCTTTAAAGATTGATAAAAGACTTAGTCTTAGCGACAAGGTTCACAAGGTATTTTAAAGTATTAAGCTTCGTTTAGATAATTATTTAATACTAGATTTTACCTATGTAGGTATTCGTAAATTAAAGCATGGTCAAATAAAGGGATTGCTATTGGAATGTATGTGATTGAATGTGGTTTCATCAGAATGTGGTAGTATTTGTGGGGGCAATCAACCCAATGTTGACCGGGATGTAATTAGATAGGAAAGCATTGTTGTTGCTGCTTGCACAGGGGCAGATATCAACATTTGACCGGACCGCAAATGGAATGGATGCATTAGACGAAGCTGACACATATGTCACGCCCGACTAAGCAGTATATTCCACATCCTAACTTGATTGGACAGCAACCCTCAGCTTAATCGTAATTGGTTTTACCACGTAAATTAGGTAAATCCGATGACACAAATTTTTAAAAATATATTTTCATTAAAAATGTGTTTTGGTCATTTTCCATCATCATTTACAATTAAAGGAACTAATTTTTAAAATAAAAGTAATCGTTATAGTGAGTATTGTAGATTCTTATCCTGGTATCCTTTTCTCAGTTATATCCACAGAAAATGTATGAGTAAGTATTGCGGATTCTTTTTAATCTCTGCATCGTACTCATTTCTAAATTATATCAATAGAAAATTTATATTCAAAGTTTTAATAATTGAAAAAAAAAACCATAAAAAATAGGGAGGGAAAAATCAAAGGTTTAATTTATTATAACAATTTTGATTATATTATATTATGTTATGTTATAATTTATTATAAGGTTTCATTTATTATAATATTTTATGTTGGGAGTGAAGAAAATAAGAGGGAGAGAGAGAGGCTTAGTAAACGCTTCATTTTAAAACATGGGCTGTGTGGAGAGAAAAATAAAGAAAATTCAAAAGAACTTCATGAACTGCAACAAATTTGATAACGATCATGAAAGATAATCAGCAAGTTAAGTTAAGTTGCCAACAAGGAATGTATGTGTTTAATGTGTCTGAGGATCTAGAAATTTAATGAATGTTCTGGCAACTTAAATCAAAATCAATTTTTGTCAAAATTATTGATTTTAAACTGAAAATAATTAGAGCGAATCACGCATTCGTGCTTCTATTATTTCATGACCACAGTTTGTCTTATCTTGTATTGTTTTTTTTTTCTTATACTGAAGTCGTTGGTCGTTCGACAATCATATTGTTATAATGTTATATTTACTTACTAAAGCTGTGAGTAGACCCTGTGGGTTCAGGAGTCGTCCGTATAAAGTGTGTATCTTTAATTGTGGAAAAAATCTGGTGGTAGAGCGTGATTCTGACCACATCTGATCCTTGAACCACTATTGGTCTAGTAACAGTACTCAACCTCTGTCACTTCATGAATTGTAATGGTACAGATTTAATAATATATATTAAATTTAAAAAAAAAAAAAGATGAATACGTATTATTTACAGCTTCAATTATTTTTTTTTCAATCCAAAAAAATACCAATTAAACTTGGTATATTTTTATAAAATAACCGCAGAAATATTTTCATCTAAAAATATGTGCTTTTCTTTTCTTTGAATTTAATAAAACATGATTTATAATATTTCATATCTATTAGGAAAAAAAACTTCACGGCAATTAATTGTGGAGAAATTGAGGACGGATTTGTCATTGCCAAGGCCAGACTTACACATTCAGACAGAAGAAAAAAATAATATTCTCTTAACAGTCCCTCAAGGTAGGGACCGAAGTTACCTTGAGCAATTCAACAGCGCAATGCATCACGAAAGCTATCAATGGTTTTTGCTTCTTTGGAACCTGGAATGGTGTTCGGTCGATTGAAATCAAGAGCCCCTTTGAAGATAAACGGAAGACTGAGACTAAATGTATCGGTCCTACCTCAGGCGGCTCACTCACCGATATACCTAGATTTATGGTCACATTATTATGACGTTGTTTATGGCCACAACAAAAAATTTTAACTTTATTTTGAAGTAGTAGTTTAGTGTAATTATATATTCTCTTTGTTTAAGAAAAAGTTTTTATTTCTATCCTAAATATTTTTTTGGGGGTCTATGATACATTTTTTTTTTCGTACCCTCCGATTGAAATAGATATGAATGATAAACAATTATGTCTGTTGCTATGCCTCCTTCTTTTACCTATAGGTATTTTAAGGGTTGTGGTGGGATTCACTCTATGTGAAGGATCAATGGCGCATACATATACCATATATATATATATAATAATTTTATATTTATATTAATTTTTTATACATATGATAGATTTTTTATTTTCACTTACCTATATATAGAATATGGATTAAGGGAAATTATTGGAATCATGAACAATTTCGCATTCGAGTTTTCAACAGAAATATATGTTATTACGTCCCCTGAGTCCAAAAAATGGTCTATGTGTGTGTCTGTTTGTGAATAGCCTCACTCAAAACCGAAAAGTCGTAAATAACGGATATAACATATTGAAGGTTGGTATATACTTAGGAAGTTACAACAACTTTTTCGTTAAAATCGATCTACCAGAACTGCCACTTAACAAAATTGATTTTTCATTTTTCATCAATTTTCTCCAAAATTACTCTAAACATTTAAATTTAACTCGGTGTATTATTGAGCAACTAAGTGGTATTTAAATATAATACCAACATCATATAATAGTGTTGCTATAAAAGTTCATAGCAACTTTTATAGCATTAGAAAAATATCCATTTTTGTTCATAATTTTATTCTTGTCTGGTTTTAGGTCTTTTATTATTTTTTTTTTAATTACTAAAATAGTGTTAACTTCAACACGAACTCACCGACACACAAAAATTGGGGATGTAAGGAGCTTAGTAATTAAACTATGTTTTGTTTTGTTAGTTTCAACTAAGACAAAACTATTTAAGAACATATCTATATTTTATTTTATGTTATTATTTTCGTTATAATTAATAATGCTGATGCTTTTTCTGCCTATGTAATGTAAGGTTAATAGCAGTTTATTTCCCATATGTCATACTATAATTTTATTCCGTTATCGAACCGTTTTCTTCTTCACTTTCTTTGGGACCAAAAAAATCTGTTTTCGTCGCTCCGATGGCTGGCAGCATTCCATCAAGGTCGAGTTGGCCCGGGGTCAAACAGTCAAGGCCATCTGTTGCCTGTCCAAGGAGGATTTAGGATTAGCTGATACAGGAGGACAAATAATCATTTCTAATATGTTTTATATTATGAAATAATTGAATAATATTATAAATTATTCACATTTTAAGGAAATAACTGAAAAATAAAACGTTTTGACTAACAGCATTATGAATCAGAAATTATATTAATTTCGATAAAAGCTAATATTTTTTTTTAAGTTTAGTCAAATGACAGCGAACAGTATTTCCTTGAATAATTAACCCTTTTCTCAGCAACTTATAAATAAAAAACAAAATAAATTTTTTCTTGTAATTTTTCATATCATTTATATAGAAAAAATATTTTTAAAAAAATGGTTCTGCTTAATTCCTGTAGATTTTTTAAAATTAATTTTAAAATATGCACCTTTTTATTTGTTTACAACTAAATTCTAGATCACTTTTTACTTTAAATAACAATATAAATTAAAATATTAATACAAACCTATAAATTTAACACTCTTTTTTAATAGTATCTTTGGATATGGCATATAATATATGATATCTTTGGATATCTATTGACATATATCAACACTATTAATTAGATCTCCAGATATATAGAGATATAGATAAATCATTTTTTTTTCTCTTTCATACAATTTTCTTATTTCAAGATTGGTAGTAGTTGTTAAGATAATGATTCAAACCAAAAATACTTGGTGATGGATCAATTTTTAATATATTTCGGAAATTTGAACATACAACAAATTAACAATATCACCCATTTAATCGAGTGGAAAATAGAGTTAATAGATTTACCTTTGAAAATACCTGACAAACTTTATTTAAAACAAAGTTCCCATTGTACTATCTCCTTTTGTGATATAGAAGAAAGGAATTTTTTATTATGTACTTGTCTTGTTCGAGAGTTGAGAGTTAGACCGTCATTTACATTTTTTGACTTTTTTTTAAATTGGTCTATTAATCTATATTCGTAAACTAATCTATCAAAGGGTAGATTCTACACATGTTTGTATCATGCAATTTTATAACAAAGAGCAAATTTACAGGTTGTATATAGTTTAATACAGTTGTAAATATCATAAATAAATCACATAATCAATTATATTATCAATATCTTAGAATTTTATTTTTCTTATAATTTATTTAGTTTAATTTACAATTTTTTTATTAAAAAAATTAAACAATTTTAAGGATATAACATTTTATTGAGATAATAAAACAATCTGACACACTCAAGTGCAATGATTATCAGAGCTGGTACATCTTCAATCATACCACACAAGAACTGTGTTAAGAACATTGAAGTAAATCGCTCAAATAAAAACAAAATAAATCATCTGGAACACAACAATACCAGTATACAATATTTAAACTCAGCCTAGGGATCCCCGAACCAACCTCTGCCTCACATATGAAGATGACAAGGCAGGAAACCGGGGTCGCTGCCTTCATCATTGGTATTAGGAGACAGTGGAGATTGGCTAGGGCACTGGAACCACAGATGCTCAGGACGTGAATTTAGAGGCTGGCTATTGCCAGGACTCCTTCGTGAGAGATTGTAAGGATGGTTGGATTTGGATAGAGATTGTGGCAAAGGATTAAAATGGTGAGTAAGCTTTTAATATAAGGTCGAGAATTCGGATCAATAATAAATGGGATGATAAGATCAAGAATAAATGGGATGTGTGGGATAGGCGAATGAAACCAAAATGTTAACATTATTGTGTGTGTGTATATATATATATATATATATACACATAAAATACATAAAAATGTATTAAATTAATAATTTTTCACTTTTAGGGGGGGGAGAGGCAGCAGCCCCCTTATCCCACCCCCCGTTGGGCACACCCATAGACTGTTGCTCAAAGGATTTTAGACTGAAAGGATTAGATACGTTTGATGTTCGACGGTTTAGCTGTTCCCTACGGTTCAAGTATTAAGCCTAGATAGGTTTAAGTATGGTCTTATAGATCAGTAGTTTATTTTCAAGTGAAAGATCTGAGTGTCTGTTTAATAGTCAATATAACTCATCAAATCGTCGATTAAGTTCTTGTTTTTAAGTCTAGTATGTGAGTCCATGTAAGTCTTAAAACTTAAAATATTGTTTTTGTAAATTATAAATACATATGAACATAACTATTAATAAATGTGATGCGTGGCTTCGGTAGCTAATCGCAATTAGATCATATCCTATTGCAATGAGGTCAGACATGACGCTAACATGTTATCGCTACGGATATATTTCACTAAAGCTTACATAGAGATTATTATCAAACGCTTTTTGTTAACATCTTTTTTTTAAACTCAGCTTATTTTATATAAACAATTACTGGTCGGCATCTTCATTTCTCAGAAATCTTACGCGCAAACCAACTGCTTAGCTGCTGGTCAGCTGTTCTCAGAATCCAATACGAATACAATCCTGATGGTGTAAGGATTGTATTCGTTAATTTTACTTTCAAACAACAGGTTGTAACTAAATTTTTTTTTTAAATTACTTTATATGCATGTATTTTTCAATGATTAGTGCTGGTTTTGGCAGATCAAGATGTTTGGCAAGTCTTATTCCTATGTTCTAACACCTGGGCCCTGTTTCATAATGAAAGCTAATAGTATTGGTTAATAGTAGAAGTATAGAAATAACGTGGTAATTTCATAATACCTTTTTATTTTCATAATAGGGAGGACTATTAGTGATATTACAGAGGTTTAAAAGTACTAAAGTACAAGTCAGTGTAATTGTATTAAGTTAAATCGACAAGAGTAATAGTATTAGTTTGTACTTTATTATGAAACAGGGCCCTGGTGGTTTACTATTAGTTGTTGCTCTTTAATAACCAGAATAAAAGTTTCCGCAGTTCGTTCTCAGTATTTATGATGATAAATTATTTATTATAATAGCATTATTATATTATACTATGCAGTTCAGGAGATCACAGTTTCACTTTTACTTGTACACAGCCTCAGCCGATTGCAACCGGTGCGGATGCTCACGAAGGCCTTGTAAAAAACATACCGCCTTTGCTTCATTAGTGAGATTAGTGAATGTTGTTTAGAAAAAGTGAGTAGTTGTAAATATCTAATTGTAATCTGTGTTCTAAATAATCGTTAGTTAATATGGCGTAGGTGAAGAGTTCTTTTTTTTATCTCTTAAAATATTCTTCCCTCAAAATCAAGATTAGTTCTTGCTCTAACAAAGGATGAGAGAAAGCTGATTGAAAATCCTCCTACGGAGTGAGCATGGGTGCTAGAATCCTTTTTTGGAAAGTTTGTAAGACCTCGACGTAAACAGGTTCAAACAAAACTAAAATAACTTTCCGAGTAAGTAAGAAGGAACATTCTATTCCTAAAACGCCTCAGGGGATATTCCCAGCAGACCTTCGTCAACTCTCTATTAATCAGAAAAGTTTTTTAATCAAAAATGTCCCCGAGCCCTTGGACCCGAAAGATCACCTGAGTTCTACACAATAACGAGCAGTTGGCTCTTGAAGGAGTATTAACGACCATTGATGGCACTTTATTATTATTGTTTTCTTTTATATTTTCCGTCACTGGTTCTCTAGTTTTCAAAATTATATTAAAAGAATTAAAAATAAATCATTCATGTTTTAAAATTTAATACCAGATCGGCCTGGTTAATGTAAGAGGTACATTTTTTTTTAACTATTGATTATGGGAAGGGGGAGTATAGTCTCATACCCAAGACACTACTAACTATATAAAACATTATATAAAACAAAAAATATAAAATAAATAAATAACAATAATAATTCTTTATAAAAAAGATAACATCACTTTTTTCTTTTAATAACAAAAACAGTGACATTTATGGATTTAACAAAATAAATAATTCTATTCTAATAGACAAAACAATTAATGTATGAAAAATATGAAGAGAAAAAAAAATTAAATAAACATTTCAGAATGGCAATTTATAAATATACTTATAGCAGGATGACCTGCAGCAGCCTGGGCTTCAGTCTTCGGGCTGTGGTTGGGTTTCCCAAGTTGTAGGTTACTGCTCCTTTAACTGTAATCCTATAATGTCTCCATTTATGATTCCCGATGCAATTGGCTGTCATGCGTTGAAGAAATAATAATAATAATATTGGAGTTTAAAAACACATTTTTTAAATAATGCAGATTCACGTACTGATTGGAAGATGGTTCTTTCCTGAAAATAGTGTCATATGACCGAATATTAATCAACATTAAATATATATTATGAAGTATGTAATTATAGTGAAATAAGAATTTTATTCACTTATTAGTTTACTTTAGGCGAAGGCAAGTTTATGAATTAATTAAAAATGGGTTGAAACAACAATTTTAATATTGTTTTAACAAATGTTTGGCCTAAGAAGCCATCCTCCGATACGAAATCTACAGGATGGGATAAAGATTCTTAATTGCTTAATAATTTTGATTAATAATTTGTGATATTACACTATCTCGGCATTGTACATAATTTCATTTCAATGCATGGCTCTCTTACAATTGTCACATATCGTACTTTCATAAAATAAATATTATTTAAAATTAGAAAAAAAAATTTAAATTTAATAAGTTTAATAAAATTCCCAGTTAGAATGATGTCAAGTTAGTAATCATAAATAAATTGATTTTGCTTATCATAACTCTTGTTTGTCATAAATCGCGCTATGAAAAGAAATTTAAAATTCCATCAAACGAAATTTATCTCTCTATCTTAATTTAATATATAATTTTAAATTTTTAAAGAGCATAATTTTATGTTTTTAAAACCTATAACTAAAATAAAATAAATATTAATGATAATAGTAATTATTTTTTGTATTTACTTATTATGATTTTTGAATAAAATATGTACACAATTCTCAAAAATTTGGTGTATTTGTGAAAATGATAATCACTATTGAGATTAATGTTTTCATTTCAATATTTAGATATCTCGGAGCCGTCTTCTTTTCAGATTTTTTGAAAGATTATGATAAATATAGGTTGGGAACTAGCTGCTTTTGTGGAAAGAGAGTTTACTACTAAAAGTAATATTATCTAATAACAAATTATAATAGAATGTAATATGAATTAAAAAATAATAATAACGTTATATAAACTAAACTAGAAAAACTGCAATACAAAAATATGTCTCATGGAATAATTTAAAACATTGAATTTCCGATTTATTTAATTAATGATAAAAGTACAAAAATTCAAATAGTATATATTTAAACTATTTTATTTTTTAACTAATAGTGATAATATGAATGCTCTATTACTCAAGATAATGCTGGTTGGAATAACAATGGAACCCATGGTCTATATTAACATATGAACTGGTGAAAATAAAAGTGGTGTATGTCACTTCAGATAGAATGGTTTTTAAATGTACTTAATGTAAGTAGATAATTTACAATTATGTGACACATCACTTTCATTCTGACGGGGTAAATCTGAATAGTTTGATTTTTTTAGCGTGATAATTTAAGGAGTTATCAATCCGATTTGATAACTTTTGAATTGGATAGAACGTTCGTTGAGAAAGGTTTTGACTTTACGGCATCACGCTACAACCTATAGGAACATAGCAGTAATCGTACAGTAAAAACATGGCGCAGATACGTGACAGTAATCGTTGTCATGACAATGCCAATGAAGCTGAATATTTATTGTTGGTTCTTCTTATGCTTTATATGAGCGGCTAAACTTGGTTTGAAAAAATAAACCCAACGCGTTCTTTCAAGTCATGGACATTCCAAGCGTGAAATTAACAAGCGTAAAATCACTTTTACACTCACTGACACTGTTAGTTTCAGACAAACTTAAAATTTTCCTAAATGTTTTATAAATAACTAATTAAGATAAAATATGTAATATAAATATTAGTAAACCAGAATAATAAAAATGGTGTGCTCTTCTTTTCAATATTAATGTACTAAAATTATTAAACCCTTTTTCATCTTCCAAAAAAAAAAATTGGATTTACTGAGACATTTCAGTGGTTTAATGGTCTTTAGGAACATCAATGTTCCTGTGTTCGTTCCTTTAAAATTTTTTTTTTTTTTTAATTTAAAATATACCTTTTAAACCACAATCGAATGTGTTGGATGTGTGACTTGAATTTTAGGAACAAATCATAAAGATTAGTGTATTTATGATAAATTCGAGATAAAGAGCTACAAAATTTAAAAGCATGTTTTGAAACCGATGAGGAAATTTCTATTCATAAAATAAACGTAAAATTTTAATCCACTAGTTAGGATTAGAGAAATTCGTAGAAAGTTACTTACTGTTCCACAATTTACGACTTCGCTGCTTGGTTGGTTCTCTTTGTAGCAGGGAGGTGAAAAGTTTTATTTCCATCTATTTTAAACAGTTCCAGGCTCTGACTTATAGACCCTCTTTTAGTTTAATATTGTTTGTGCTGTGTTGAAAGTTTGTATTTGTTAATGCTTGCAATTAAATGTTTCTTCATGGGTTTGGCCTATGTAAACTGCACGCAGCCACAGGGCATCTTGTAAATTCTCCATGTTTACAATTCCTGTTTATCTTATACAGGGCCCGGGATGCCCTAGTTTCCCTCTAGTAGGTATTTTCTGTTTATCATGTCTATTTCCTTCATACATCTCCGATGTGATGTTTTTGCTTATTTATTTTATTTTGAAAATAATATCTTTCCTGTTTAAAAATATTTCTGTTTCAATCGATGGGCATTCAGTTAAAGTTCATACTTTAATATTCTATTTTCGACATCGATTTTATTACATTTGTTACGTTTTAAATTTTTTAAAAATTCCTTATTTATAATAATCTTTTTGTTAGAAATAAGCACGTTAGTATTAGAAAAACATGTTATTATTATAAATGTAAGTAATAGTACATATTACTTATGTACGTTTTTATAAATTTACATAATTCTGAATTTTACGTTTAAAATATCATTAATCACCATTTCCAGAACAAATATGTAAGGGAAAAACCGGAAATATAGGAACTTCTTTCAGTTTTGTGTGTATAAATATAAAACTAAGCATTGTTCGATTACTGAGATTATATTTGAAATTATTGCTAACAAAATACGTGTATTTTATTTCATTTTTTGCCAAACTGAGATAACACTTGAATTGACTTTTTACAAAGATGTTTTTCGGTTATAAGTGAAAAATGATAAAATAACCTTTCTTCAGTTCGACCTAGGTATACTTGAAATTTGTGAATTAGTTTTTGGATGGCTTTCTTTTGTTTAATATTACGTTTTGTTTATATATTTTTAAATATAAACTCTGGTAATTAAGATCATGGAACACATTTACACCGGGCTTACAAACATATAAATTAAATTATATCAAAATAAGAAATTGATAAAAAAAATTAAAATTACACTAATCTTAAACACATTCATTCCTACTTAAAAAAATTACATTCAGCTTGGAAAACTCTGAACCAAGGTTGTCCTCCCTCTTAAGATGGAAAACTCAGAACTCTGGCAGATTCCAGCGCTCCTCTCTCAACGGTGTCACTGGTATTAAAAGCCAGTGGAGGTAAAACGAGGGCGCTAGTAGCAGACGTTTAGGACATGAGCTACAGAATCTGCATAAGGGTGCTGATTTTGGTTCAGAATTGGCAAAGGTCAAAACTAAAAAAAAAAGCTATATTCATTAGATATCTTAGATACTACCGTTTCAACCTTCTAAGAGGATTGTAGAGATTGGTTAAGATGGACAGGATTGAATTAAGGGATTAGGATGATGAATAAGTTTCTCATGATATGTGAAGAATCAGGATGAAACAAGGTTTGTGACAAATGGGATTAAGGTCAAGTAAAAAATACTTGAGTTTAACCGGACATTTAGGATATTTTTTGGGGGGGGAGGGAAGGAAGCAAAGGGAGAGGGAGTTCATCACGAAGAACCGAAAAGTAGCACATTGTAAGCAAGTTTTAGGTTAATCAAAATTGACATATAACGTACGAATTTAGCAAATAATTCTGTCAACTTCAATTTTATGTAGATTTTTAATCACCTAAAAATGCCTTGTTTTCTATTTTGAAGTGAACAACAAGAAAAGTTCCAAATTATTTATAAGGCATTGAATTGTTAACCTACATAAAGTTTCTGATGTCCGCTTATTTTTATTACAGTTAAATTCCTATGGAAAAAATGTAGGAATTTATTAAGATGTGGAATGCGGAATGTCCGAACCGTTTTTATCAAATTTTAAAAGCTCATAACTTCTTTCTAATGAGGAAAGAAACGAACAAACGACAACTTTACTCTAGTGCCTCATTAAACATAAATATCTTCTCTTAAACATAAACCTTGTTAAGGAAGCTTTACGTTTGTACTTACGGTATAAAAAACTTGCTGTAAATTATCTGAAAGAATGTTTAATACTGGCCTCGTTAAAGATTACTGCACATAGATCAGATCTTAAACATGACTGTAATGTTACGAGTAATGATGAAGTTTATTACTCTGTAAATTCTCTGGATTTTTTATGCAGTAGGATGAGATGCCGTAAAAGATCCCCATTCACTGCTGGTTACTCACTTATTCATAATAATAACCATTTACTTTTTATTTGTTGTTAGCAGATATTATATAAGTTATATAAAATATATTAAAAATAAATAAATAAAACAGTTAAGCAGAGGTTTCCGGTTTTACGCTGATCTAGCCCATCCCAATCCCTCACACGGCAAGATGATAATATTCTATACATTGTTTGTTTGCCCACATTGTAAAACAAAAAGATAGTTGAAGAAGCTATATATTGGTTTCTTACTAGTATACTTGTATTTTTTGTAAATTCTTTAATTGAGTAACATAAATTGTTATTATTGACGTTCAACATCTTTTTTGTCATGAATCATTTTATTATAACATGTATTGTTCTTCCAATTATTTATATTTTCCCGCCCTGTTACAGACGGAATTTTTTTTGGATTACCTTGACCCTTGTCAGAGCCTCCCTGTCATTGTGGAAATACTAAATATGAACTTTAAGTCAAGTAGTTGTTAAAATAAAAAAAGTGTAGGGAACTGTTGAAGCATAAAATCGTTTTTATTTATTTATTTATTTTTTAGGATTGTATGTGAATACCTATAGGTGCAATGTAGAATGCTTAAGAAATGATTGACATCCTCTTTGATACTAAAGTTTGAGAATTAATAACTAGAAATCTTGATGTCGACTTTGTAACCTTTTCCAGTTCTCCAGTGCACTTAACTTTGGAATTTCCTTTATTTTCAATGAAGATACAAAATTCAGATTTAAAACAATGATTTTGATTCTCAAATAGCCTATGATTGTTTTTTTTAAATTTTCAGTGTGAGAATTAGCACGAAACTGTGCGGAGCACTAAAGAAAAAAATGTTAAGATCGGAATAGTTTAAATATTTAATTTTCATTTAGAATCCGTCATCATGACTAAAAAATTTAACCCATCGTCATGACAAGGATTTGAGTCTTGTTCTATACGTTTGTTCAATTCTACGTATTGCCAAAATTCTTCAAGAATATTTAACAATTGTTTGCAGTTTTCAGCTAAGACTGCCTTCATGTCGTATCCGATCGAAGATTCACTGACATATAATTATTCTAAAATCAAAATTTTATGAATTTTAGAATCCTTTATTGAAAAAAAAACTCATATATTTGTAATGCAGGAGTTACGTCCGCGAGAGAAGAAGTTAAAAAATCGACTTCACTATCAAAAGAGCAATCACAGTTAAGACCTGCCAAGCTGGTCTATCCTCATCTTATCTGACTCTATATTGTCACAAATTTTCTTATATTTATATATATCTTTTATAAAGTTCTAAGTATTATAATAAACTGAAGTATGAGTTGGGTTGTGCAGATGTAGACAAATATAAATACATATAATTCTACTAATTGGGTAGTTATAATGTAAATACTAATTAAAAACAAAACCTAAAGCCTATTTTTAACGACCAGGAATCAAAACAATCATTTTAACTACAGGATTGGAATGTACTGTTTACCCTCCCTGTTTACGGGGGTGTCTATATTTAGTTAACGTCTGTACTATAAGCTGGGCTCCCTATAGGTCTCAACGTTGCTATCCTCTTCATTTGCTCTGTATTATCGACCAAGTTACTGTAATTATTTTATGTTAGTTTAGTGGTTAATAAAATAACCATGATTAAAACAAACATTTAGATTCTCAACAACTTGTTAGTGGTATGAAGATTTGTTTTAATTTGATTAGTTTATCTACATTATATCTGGATTTAAATTTACCAGACTTTATTGAGATTTTTATTTATAATTATTA
>NW_027107820.1:1327292-1330336 GCF_000696795.3 Halyomorpha halys | reverse complement strand
ACGAATTTTTATTTATTTCAGTTCTGTTTTGGTTTCTTGTATCAATATTAAGAACAATATAATAAATTAATAATTTATTTTAACAAATTTTTCGCTCAAATCAGCTCACCAGAATTGCCGTATAACTAACTTTACGTTACCCGTCAATTTGATGAATTTCATACTTTAAAATCTGGGCGAATCGTTGACACAATTAAATAAGTAATCACAACTTATTCGTGTTGTATTCTGACTGCGCCCCCCCCCCCAACTATCTTCTCATATAATTTCCTCCATATTAGTACAAGCGTGAAAAAAATCTTTACTTAGATGCTTCTAATTCGTTATCTTAATCGCGCTTCGATAATATTTTATTTTCGACTTTTACGAAATTTAGCTTGTCGGCACAAAAAACTAACTTTAGGAAAAGTTTCAACTATTGTAGACAAGTCTCCACTTATTGTGAGTTTCGTTGGGTTTGGGTCCAGTATTTTTTTTTTATTTTGATTAATCCCCTGTTTCTAGAAATCATCATTAAATCTAAAAGATATAATAATAAATTGAAAAAATAATTATCAAAATCAATGAAGATTGTTCTGTTTAATTCGGTACCTCGAAGATTAGTGTACATTAGGCAAAACTGAAGCTGACAGTAACCTATACTGGTAATATTATTGTAATCATTTTCGTGATAATTTTTTTTTAAATCCTTTTTAATTATTAATAATTTATTTAAACCTGAAGCCTAATATTGTTCAATTCAGACTTGAATTGAATAAATAGACTTTTAAAAGAAAATGCGTATTTTTGTTAACACATCAATTTGACGGGTGCTCATGGAAAGAGCTATAAGAAATCGCACTTAAATAAGGTTGATTAGTGTTAATACTATTAATTTAAAATTGTTCAAATTTTTTTTTTAGGTGACTTAAACTATTTTTATTTAATTCGCCATAGCTATGTTCAATAATGTTTTAATCAGCTCTGTCCCACCCTCATTGAAATATTTTGACTTGATCTAAATTACAACATTTTAAAACATTATCCTTTACAATACCTTAAATTAAAAATAATAGATAATTTATTATTGCTAGCAGATTGGATAAATATCGCTTAGAATTAATTTGATTACTAAATAATAAAGAAAAAATAGGTACGATACATTTTTGGAAATAAGAGTAGTAATATAGATGTATAAAATACCGATGAAAGCCAAAGACTTGAGAAAATTAATAAATAACACATAGATAAAGAAGGTCTTGTAAAATGATAAAAAAAAAAAAAAAACAACGCTTGAATAAACTAAATATACAAATAAAATGTTTTGGTGTATCATAGTTGAATATTATTTTTATGAAAACCGTCTGTTTTTACTTTCATTCAAAAAAAAAAAAAGGCAAAATAAAAAACCAAAATAATTTATTTTATTACAATTTAACTAAGTGAAAATTGTGTGCCAAGTGCGCATCAGATTTTGTTTTTTAAATAATTTATTAGAAAAAAATATATAATAAAAACTCCGCAAACCCTACAGAATTTTCTGCATTTTTCATACTAGGTGATTGGTCGTTTTTTACTGATACTAAAATTATCTGTTGGATGGTACTATAGAGAACTTCTATTCGCCATATTCCTTCCTCTGCAGAATACCAAATTCCAGAGCTATAGATCGTAGCGGAGGTATAATATCCTGCCGAAGACGTGGCGGGTGTTTAATATAACAGACAAGAGGGCTTCATCAGTCTCTTTCAGATAGCTATTGAACTCGATGATAAATGGCAGTTCCAGTCGATGACTACTTAACTCTAATGGGTTCCGTGTCATCGCCATCGGCCATCTTGTTCATTATTCTATGGATATCTATCCTCCATTTTTCAAGATATGATAACAAATTGAAATCTAAATATTGTATGAATCAAATCGGTCATAGGTTATAATTGATCAGATTCTAAATTACTTCAACCTCTCGTGGGTGGTCTGGAAGACTGAAGAGGTAATCAAATTTAAGTGTCGTATATTATCATATTAAAAAATGCCCAAAATATTTTCCGTGTTACTTTCGAAAGACTCGAAACTGATGAAAAAACATCATAGACCGGTTGAAGATTCGTTAACAATAACTAAACATTGATCTAGATTATCGGGCAAAAGCCTGAAGCAATTAATTTGTTGATTCATTGGATTTTAAGAAGGTAATTTTTGAAATATAAGTATATACTTATTACCAATGTAAATTAAACAAATAAATTAATATCACTTCAACGCATGTCAAGAATTTAAGCTCCTTAAGAAATATGAACGTTGCCGTTTGATCAGGTGATGAGTGATAATAATAAAACCTCTATATAACCACATCTGTTATTGGTATTTTTGGACCCTTTTCGTCTGTACGATATTACTGTTAAATCAGTCAGCCGTATAACTTAAAGGTCAGTAACCTTTAAAATGGTTGTCCTGTGCCACCAGAATTCAAGTATTTAATATTTTAATAGACTGATTCTTTTTTTTTTTTTATGTTCTTAATGTGTAGTCAACCTTTGAACATTTTAGTTACTACTCAACACATAATTGGTACGGCACTTAGTATAGCAGACAAATGATAAAAGTACATATCCTTGTAATCAACAATGCGATGGGATTCCAGTTTATATTAAAGAGAGGTATCTACTAAGTTTAACTATGTATATATATATCTTAAAGGATTTATGATGTTCCTTATAAGGAAATAATATTTTAATGTTTTAACACTTATTATACCAAAGCACTTCTATTGTTCAGTTTTATTTTGATAATATTTAAAAAATATTAAGTTTATTTTTTTAATAAGACAACACAAAAAATCTATCATAATAGAAACTTTCGTTTATTCTCTCTGAAGTTGTTTTGTGTTAAAAAATATTTTTTTCCTGAGATAATTTTACCTTAAATTGACATCTGATTTCATGATAATTAGTTTTAAATTTGCGTAATAAATTCATATTCAAGTTAAAATTCAATTTTAAATGAAATGAATAAAAATTCAAAATACTTATTAGATAATAAAAATATTCATTATAAAAATTCTA
>NW_027107820.1:1325372-1327097 GCF_000696795.3 Halyomorpha halys | reverse complement strand
TATTTTCAGCTCTGAGGAGTGTGGATTAAACAAATTTCATAAAACCATCCATACGCTAAATATGTAAATTTATAATAAATTCAATGTATAATATCTTTTTTTAGACGCCGACCCAAATATTATTTTATTATTATTTTTAATAAACATGAACTTTATTATTCCTTCTTCTAATTTTCTTTAATAACGAATGCATTTTTCTTATACGACCAGCGCCCTTTTTATATCGGCTTGTAAAAAAGTTTATTGCCGATAAGTACGCCGTGTGGTTAACTCCTTGCAGGGGGTTAGTGTTTTCATCTAGCCATGTTTATTGACATTCATAAAAATAACAATAACCTTTTCAATGGCGCCCTAGTGTTCTTGCCCCCTATTGAATAGTTTTTTTGTTATTGTGCTACTCCTCCCTGCTAGGAAGATCACAAGTCATGTTTATGTCCTTTTTAATTCTTTAATATTCAAAGTTATATTCATTTTACCTTATTAAAATTTATAGTTATCGCCACACTTTAAAGCTATTTTAACAAAATTGCTTAAAACTTTAATCTCAATCTGGTGTACACCATACATTTTTTATTTTTTTTCAGTGATCACAAATATTACAAAAACGAGTAAATATTATTAAACGAATTCAAATAATTACTTTAAAACATCAATTATATTTATTGGTCTTTTTAACACTGTCGAGAACAAGAAATTTTAAATTCATTTATTGTAAATGGAGTAAATATAAATTAATTAACAATAAAAACCATTAAATTTATCTTTGAATACATATATTCAGGGGTGCAGTACTTTGTAAGGAAGTATATTTTGAGGTACTAGACCTACAGTCGTGCTGGGAAATGATTTGGTCAAAATCAGGCTAGACCGCCACTGATATTAACACCTTTCAATTATTAAATCCATTAACTTTATACATTCGTCTGGACTAATTATTTAATTATTATCTTTATGTGTTTGATACCGACAAGTTGCGATATTGTGGGTGTCATAAATAAACTTGAAACTTGGCATAAATTAAAGTGAACTTCTCTTGAAAGAAGCTAGGAATGGACAGATCGAAATATATTTTAACAGATGTTGGATCCATTTAAGCTTACGAGACTCTGTCAACAGCAAAGCTAAATATTTTCGCCTTTCATTGTTTTTTATGGAACTAGTCCATAGTGTATTGGGATTCTCTAGAACTCCATAAACGCACTCAGACAATGTTTACTTATGAGTCAAAAATACAATATAAATTTTAAATTACAAGATTATCAGTTCAAAAAGGTACAAAATAAATTTATCGTAAATAAAATAAAAACTGTTAATATATAAAACATGAAATTAAATAATATAGATAATGTTTTCTAAATACAGAAATGACATTTGATTACTAATATGTTATGGAATTGATAAAACACAGACTGATTGATGTTTATACTTTGTTATAAAAAGAAAGTATACTCTACACCTCAGTTACCCAGATATATTCTGTTTTAGACTCTGCTTGGTAAGATCATTTTTCTTAGTATCTTTCGTTTAATCATTTTTATAATTTTTTTAATGCTGTTGTTCCTTGAGAAATTTGAAACCAAAGTGGTGCTCGTTGATCAATCCTCATTTTGAGAGATATATAATTTTATTAAAATTATTGTGGTAAATTTCCGAAGTCAAATCTATTTTTTCATTATACTTTTAATGATATTTATTTTTCCCATATTATTTTTCATATATAAAAAG
>NW_027107820.1:1307607-1324217 GCF_000696795.3 Halyomorpha halys | reverse complement strand
ATAAAAGCAACCTTATATATATGTATTAATTCTTATTTTAACTTAAGTATATAAAAACACAAAAATATAACAATTATTTTTTCATATAAGTTAATTCTGTTCATGCATTTAAATTAGATGTAATATTAACCAGAAAATACTTTGAAATATAATCAATGGAATTAAAAGCAATATAAAAAAATTATCTTAGCATCTTGTATTTTTTTTTTCAACTTTCCCTTTCTTTTCGAAACTGCCCTTACATAATAGTCGTAAAACAAAAAAAAAAAAATGAGGACGAGAGAGGATCTCTCATCCTCAATAACATGGGAACCCTGAATATAGGGAAACCTGGTGGTTGAAGGTCATCATGGCCAAATGACCATCTTGCAGATGTAGTGATTTCATTTTATTATTATTATTTTAATAGAAGTGGGGCACTGCCCTAAAAGTTCATGTTTGTTGTATAATAGGTTGATTATATATAATAGACAAAAAAAAAACTTTTTTCATGTGACACTTCTGGAATAATGAATTCTGAATTATGAAAACGTAATGATTATTCTATGATCACATTTTTATTTTTATCTTAAAACTGATGATTGTTCTTTTTTGTTATAAGCTAAACAAATAAAATAAAATAATACTGAAAAATACAATAGTGTCACTGAAGATTTCGCATGTAAAAGAGTGTGGCCTGAAAGCCGGCGGTAGGTTATAAAATTAAAATTTCCAACGCCTTTGACTGAATAAGTTGTTTGCATATTTTATGAGGTTGAGTTAACAAGAACGTGGCCGTTAAGAATGTTTAACGTGGGCGGTTCTAATCCTTTCCAAGTTGGATGCATTTAAAGGAAGGCGCTCAAAATAAAAAGTTAAAAAATTATGTTTCTTTTTTTTAATATTCCTTAAGGCATCATCATAGGTTTTTGAGAATTCTCCTGAGAAAGATATGATACGAGTAAATACGTAATGTGGAAAAAAAGTGCTAAACTAAATGATTATATCACGATATCGCATTATTGTTTTTTTGTCTTTTTTATCTAAGATCTTTACAGCTCAAATGAATGATGGACATAAGTTTAAAAACATCTTGTAAAAAACTATTTTAAAAAGTTGTACATTGACCAAACCGCAGAGATTCTCTCATACTAAGTTAATAATTAGTCGAAAAAACTTAAAAACGAAAAAAGAATGCAGCAAAAAAACAATTCCATTTTTAATGTTTTTTAAAGGCAATCCACGGCAAGAGTGGTTTTTTTAGTTGTCTACTGGTGGCCAACATATTTTAACCATGGTTGGAGAATCAAGTTTTTTATTTTTGTGGGACCACCATGTAACGAAAAAAGTCAACGCACCCAGGCGAGATTTGAACCAGCACCGCCTGCAGACCTCAGAACGATAGACTTGCGCATAACCCCTGAATTATGGGCGGCCCCATTTTTAAATTATAACTCAATCTGATAAAATAATTATTGTAACGTAGAATATTTATCATAATTTATAATTGAATATTAACTTGAAACTATTTTTTTTTTGTATTATATTTTTCTTAATATTTTGGACTAATTTTTTTCCAATAATAATATGGATAATTCCATTTTTCATGATTATTTTATTTTTATTGAAGGAGAATACGGAAAGTAATCAATATTTATATCCTTATTAACTATTTCTTTTTTTTTTTATGTGGTTGTACCTCATTATCTACAACATCCTGTGTGATTATTAGACCGGATTAAATTTACCATTTTCACTGACCATTGACTTATATGGTTCTTTTTTAAATATTATTAATTCGAATTTTTTTAACAAATAAATCATATTATTACTTTTCTCACATTTTTATTTAAAGAATGATGTAAAGGGTAAAGAAAAAAACAGTATTGAATATTATTTTAAGCGATATGTTATTAACTCCAAAAATACGTATTAAACGCTTTTTTAATGATCTCATAGCAAATATACAGAAGTTAAATATTTCTTTGTATACAATCATTTCACATTCACTCATTCATTTTAAAATATGCTTTATTTTGTTTCAGGTTTGTGCGTTGCATCAATCATCTAAATATGAAAGTAGAAGAGAGAGAAAAAATTCAATTGTGAGTAATTTTGTACTGAATTTATGCCTAGGTGTTTAGCTTGATTCATTGGTTCAGTAATTGTAAGAGCAAGTTTGTTTTATGAACTCAAAACGTTATAAATTATCAGCAATACACCGTAGAAAATGTGTTAGGTTACATTGAGAAGTACGGAGTGTGTTTTTGTCTTAAACGATTGTAAAAGCTAATTTTTTTAATTTTTCTCTGATTTAAAATTTTTAATATACTGAATGTGTTTGTTTATTAATGTGAAAATTGTTAGTTATGACTGTGAAATTTGTATTGATAAAATTAAAGATTGTGGCAGAGATAACCCGTTTCAGAGTTTCTTACTCCCGAGTTCTAATATTTTTATTCTTTGATTTGTTCGCCTTTAGCATTATCTTCTTTACATTAACTTACCTAAATATAAAATATATAGTAAGGGAAGTAATGCGGTCGTGAAAAAATTCGAATTCCATTTCTCAACGGAAATACATGTTTTGAGATCCCCTGGGTCGAAATAACCAATTTTCGTAAAATAGTTTGAGTTTGTGGTCTACTTATCCCAAAAAACGAAAAGTCCTGCGAATTTATATATATATATATATACATATATATATAAAGACGGATATATGCCAGGGAGATGACAGCATTTTTTTTCGATAAAATCAACGGAATGGATGTTCCATATGAATGGTACAATTAAATGATCTTAAATGTTAGATGGGTCTTATGCGCATTGAAGTAGTCTGACAGTGCTTAAATGCTTATTTTAAAAATAATCTATCTCTAAAGTATCTTTAATTTGGATTATTTTAAAACCATAAACAGTTTTCGTTGTAAGGAATATTAAACCATGGGGAAATATAAAATGCATTAATATTGTATAAATAACTAAATAAGAAAAATGGAAAAAATTGAAGCATCCAATCACGAAGAGCCGATTGCCCGTACTTTACGGATTGCACTACAGCTTCATTATTTTTGTTAAACTGTTGTATTTTTGGCTGGAAAAAATGTTATATTTGTTATTCGAGAAACACTATAATCCGAAACTTTATAGCAACAAAAAATAAAACAGTTTCGGAAGAAGATAGTTGACCGTATGATGTATTTAATCAAATATTAATAATAATAATATGAGGAAATATACATGTTGGTAGACTTGAGGCCAGTTGTTAATAAATATAATTAGGTGTGATATAAATATAACTTATATCACACCTGATTATATTTATTAACAACTTGCCTCAAGTCTACCAATATGTATATTGGTACATTAATATGTATTCCTCATATTATTATTAATTTTAGTTTTTCTATATACTTTATAAACTTAGCAATTGTTTTGAAAAGATTTTTATTTCTAATTCTGTTATCTCATTTAGCCCTGATGAAGCCCTGCCAAGTGGAGCGAAACGTTGGTTAACAATATATGTTGTTTTGTTACTATTTTGAAACCTTTATTGACCGCCACCCGGACTATCTTCCTCCAATAAGACAGTTACGTTCACAATTTTCGTCCTCCTCGGTCTTGATTTTATTTATCATTTATATATTTTATTATTTTTTTGTTTTGAGAATCACCACAATAGGCATAACTTTAACATGAGCATACCAATTCACACAAAACTTGCGCACGTTTGTACGGCGGTAAGTAAAAGTGTGGTGTTCACACCCCACCAGATTTTTTATTTGGAAATATTGCAGTATTTTCTTTATTTCTTTATTATCTGTCCGAATCATTAAGTCACGAACCACACATATTTGCTATTATTAATCCTAATTTGTAGTAAAATAATTTAAATGTGATTTTTATTAATTGAAACATTTTCTTGTATGTGTTTTATTTTTACATAAACTACCTTGTCTAGTTTGAGGCCTGTTCGAAGTTTTTTTTATCCTTTTGACATAATAACACGAGTTCTATTGCAAATGAAAGATAGGATTTTGATCTGTCTTGCAATTATTTGGCAAACCTGTTCACCGTTGTACCGTTTGCTTAATCGAATGACTGAAGAATCCCCGCATAGAATATTTTCACAAGTCACTTATAAAAACATAAAATTAATTGACAAAATGTTAAAATCTGGCGTAAAAAGCTTACTTAGAAATTATATAAGAATATAATTCGCAAACTATATTTTGACTTCACAGACTTCATTGCAATGTTCAAAGATTATCAAAATTTATTTGCCAAAGTATCTTTCTTTAAATTTTTATATATTTTTTTGTGATATGACTGTTCAAAACTTAATCTTAGAATAACTTTTTGCAGTATAAGCAATGTATGCTATCTTTAATATTTAATTACCATAATTCCATAATAATTTTTTAATGAAAATTACTTTAGATATTTAAAATCTATCTTTAATTAATGCTACAAATAAACAGTTTCACAAAACACAACTCAAAATATTGATTTCGAACGAATATGCAGAACTGTTAACAGGTCATTGTATGCCGTCTGCTCTCATAACCAGATTTTACCTGCACTGCTATATTACTAAAATTTCCATTGGGTAGTCTATACTAAAATGGGAAAATTGCTACTTTTTCAGGTATGCTACTAGTAAGATTTACAATACGCTTCAAATGCATTTGACTAATTATTATCTAATTTTTCTAAAAATTATTACTTCCTTAAAAAAGAATAGTTGATAAATATAATTAGATCAGTTTTAACTGCAGGTATATACATGTAATTAGGAAATTGATCGACTTACTTATATGACAGTATAGTCCCAGAAAGGTTGTAGTTTATTTAAGTCCTTATTTACCGTAGAGCTGTGACATAATGATAGGGGTTACAGTTAGAGCCTAAAGCACTACCGGGCAGCTGAACCAGGTAGCCGAAACCCGTACGTGCCCTGGCCCGCATTCCACGCGGCGATCTCTGCCTCCGCGTGTGCCTTTTTTGTCGGCATCTCAGTGCAAGCCTCTAATTATGTCAGTCTGGTCCTAATCTCTCCCTTCCCACGAGACGTCTCGGCAAAGACATAGAATCTGTTGAGGAAAACCCGCTTTTAGGAAAAGTGTTAATAGAACGAAATAAACTAATAATTTACTATGACCCCATAAATAAATAAATATTTCAAATTAACACCGAAAAAAAAAACTGAACATATACGTACAAAACTGTCATTCGCCAAAATATAACATAATGCGTTCCTTTCTGAACCTATTCCCTACATATTGAAACATTTTTCTCCTATTTCGGACAAACCTTTCATACAAAAAATTGGAGACTACAACAAGACATCAATAATAAGTATATTCCAACAACCACATTTGACTGTCAAGAACTGTACAGAACATGCGTAGTACAGGTTTGGGGATGAAAAGACTCGTACTGCACATGCTCTCTAAATTTCTTGATAGTCAAAAGTAGTCTTTGAAACATACCTAAAAAAGATTCACCCACAAACTTAGAAAATTGGCAATACATGAGTACTGTTTCTGAATTATATATATTTTTGATCTAGTTTATTATTTGTTGATTTGTTAATTATTTTCACATAGTGTATATCGAATAATTTGGTTTTTTAATCTATTTTTTCTTTGTTTTGTTAAAAACTACAAATATGTATAAAAAATTAATTCACCTTACTGTGGCATGCTAAAGGTATTTGCACCTTTATATGCATCATGAATCCACTCAAGCCTCGTGGTTATCAGTTTACTATTTACCAATAAAGATGTTTTATAAAAAAAAAAAAAAAATGCAGTAATAACCCCAGAATTATGATCTTTATTCTTTTAATTGGTTTATGGTGTAATTATTTTAATATTATTTTTTTTTATTTTTGAAGTACAAATTTGAAGGCATACTATGATATTCAGCGGGTTCTCTTAAACTTCATGCCTAAAGAAATTGCTTGTTACTTTTCGAATACGTAAAACTATATTATATATTTTGACTTATTACTTATGTAGGATAAAGTTAATTTATAAGTAATGTAGTATAATTTGTTTGCAAGTCTGTCTCTCACCATCCACCCAACTGGGCTAATAATGGCATCAAAATCCACATAGTCGCTTAGATAGATGTTTTTCAGTTCAATTAAACAGGCTTAAAAATTTTTTATTAACACTTTCCATGGATGAATGATATTATATGAAGGATCAGAGGAAATAATAATAATAATAAAAAAAAAACACCGTTTTCCAATTTTATCCAGTTTTTCAATGTTTTTTTACTTCTCTTCCCGTTCTAACCTTCCTAGTACCATGGGCCCCAATAGAATATTTCCTTTTCTTACTAATTTTACTAATCTCAGTTATTAATTCCGTCTTATTAGTGAGAATAAATGACAAAATGGATATAATGAGCGGATTTTGAAGGAATAAAAAATAATTTATTATTTCATTCTAGTTATATGGTCGTACTTTGTTCTAAGTCTTCTGCTTCTTCCAGTTAATGTCCTCGCCAACACAATTCTTTTCCTCAATGGTTTCCCTCCTCTCTCCCCCCAGAGATTCTTCATTATTTCTAGACTCTGTTTAGACTGAGTGTTTAGAAATAAGATAAATGAGTCATTCACCTTCTCGTTATAACTGGGGTAAATTAATATTTCACTTAATAGTCATCAGAAACAAATTACATTTTTTAAGTACCTTGTTTACTTAGAGTGAATATTCTTCCACACAAAAAATGCATTTACTCCAGCTATATTGAGGTCAAATATGTATACCGCTTCCTTTGTTGTACATCTGTAGGTTTTTACAGTATACTGTATGATCGTATCACATTTCCCAAACATTCATCCTAACCTTCGTAAGTTTTGTTTCAAACGTCCACTGTAGGCATACATTTTAGTTTCGTCCATAGGAAACCATTCTTGTTTTTCCTCTGTATATCAAGTTTTTCTGGTTCAACTTTCATTGAACCAGCCGAATTAATATGGTTCACAAATTAGCTAGTTACGTTTAGAAAATGTTTGCTCAACCTAAACAGTCACAATTCCTCGTGAACATATATGCGGCCAATTCTATTCACTTGAGAGATGGTGACATGTTGTACATTGACAAAGTGCCTTATTTAAAGTTAAGATAAGAAAGGCAGGAATAGCAGGTTAATGATGTTTTCCAATTTTAGCAACTTTTTCAATGTTGCTAGACTCAAGTCTCCTCTGTCAACTCATTATTATTTTTTTTTTTTAAAGTGATAAATCACTTCTATGGACTTAAATCTTTTATAATAAGCTACCCAAAACAATTTTGAAAAACATTAATTTTAACTCCCATTATAATATGAAAATATAGATAAATACATATAATTATAAATAAAAATTCATGTACTTTAAGCAAGGAACAATTGTTTCTCAAAAATAAACTTCTTCGGATGACAAACAATTCATCTGTGAATAGACATCTCTGCCCCAAGACTTTTCCAATACCACAATAGCTTTTCAATCAGGTCCCCATCTAGGTCGGATATTTCCTATCGAAAGCATCAGATGCTATCATTCTAGGGCCCTCGTGTGTATTTCGAGCCAGGTGAAGGTCGGGTATATAACCTATACGTTATGGCCGGGGTTTTACATTATTTATAACATTTTCAACATGTATACAAAATAGAATTATTCTGATTTTTTTTTCATCAAACTTTTACAAAATAGAAAAAAGTATTAATGAGAGGTAGTTTTAAGTTTTTAAGGGTTAATTGTACAGTTGATCCCTTAAAACTAACGTTACTCTAAATTAAACATTAATACTTAGTATTACCCCAATTGCTTAACAGTAGTTGAACTATTCCTCCATACATTTCTATAAATGCCATATTTCCAGAAAGTCTTCAGCTTTTGTTTATTTTTCAAGGACATTTTTGAGTTCGCAAATCTATATAATAAACGCAGTCTCAAAGCGTATGTTGTCAGTATTTCGGGTATCGGATAACCCTACCCCATGTCCATTGCTGCAATAAAAAATTTCGTTGGTTCACAAGTGAAATACATTAAGTCAAAAATTAAAGTGTTTGAAAATATCAATTTTACATTTATAAGCACATTTTTATGATATTAATACATTCTTTGGAGTTTAATATTTTTAACATTTTAGACTGGAAAAACAAAACAAATCAAAATTCACTAAAACTTCAATAAAATCTTCACTTAATGTGTTTCATTTTTAAGCCAACAATTTGTTATATAAAACTCTAATAAACTTTAAAATGACTGCAAAATTGAAAGGAACAAATAAGGGCTAAATAAACAAATATTATGTTGTAACAAATTATTAAAACTGTTTATAGGGTGGTACTAAATTCGGGTTATGTTATAAAAATAGTGTATCTGCATTGCATAACTTTTTATTTATTTTTCCGAATTTATTTAAAAATAAATATAAAACGTTGTTTTTTTTTTTTTAAATACTACTAATCTCATAAAATTCCTAAAGATTGTCTTTTTCATGGCAAGATTCCAGGCCCTAAGGACCTACCTAATATGCCAATACGTAAATTCAAATAAGCTCCCTTCATTTTCATACTCCTCTAAAAAATTATAATCTGACCTTGAAAGAATAATGAAAATAAAATAATATAAAAATGAATCTGACTATGGGGAAACTCTGATGCCAAAAGTAGATGGAATTTCTGAGTTGTATTTTGAGGTGTAGACAACTGTAGAGGAAAAATTGTAAAAATTGGACAATGACAAAGTTATAATAGATTTTCCTTTTATAGTAAACTCCTATTGTATCATGCTTCCCTTATAAGCCGATACATGAAATAAAATTTTGGTCAGGAATGAAAGAATTTTGATTACTTTGAAAACGATCAAGATATCAGGCTCTAGTTCTGTTTTTTGCAATTTAAATTCTAATAAACTGCACGTTGATTTCGACTATTACAACACTTACTAGACAAAATCCTTACAATCCAAAATCCTTCTTAAAATCCCCAATGCTCCTTACTTTGTCACATATAAAATCTATCAGTTTCTAACCTTGCATCCTCTTCGATTCCTGGCAATCCTCGGAGGCGCCTGAAAAGAAAATGGCCACGAGACCTACTAATGTAAAATGTCAGAGTACTACCAATGGGTAGTTTTTCTACACGCCTGTGACACTCCATTTGAACTAAGATCAAATTTACTGAATTCATTATATAATATAGAATGTAAATTTCAATAAAGATATTAAAAAATTTCAGATAACTCTAAAAATAAATTTGAGTTACTACTAATATCTTCGATCACATATAAGTATTAGATATAATTATTACAAATATTAACACAAATATTTTATATAATATACTTGCCAGAGCAATAATTTCTGCACAGCGACGTACAAGGTAAATAACGCCCGTAGCGGCGCACGCTCGACCCTAGGCCATGATCGTTTGTAAACGTTTCAATTAGTCGTCACGTTTTTAGCTAACGAGTCAATTACCTCCCGGCACGTTCTAATTTAAACGATTTCAAACTTTCAAAAGAGATATTTATAATGTTTTACTTAAATGAATGGTATTATTTTAAAGTTGTTTATACCTTAGCCATAATATAAGTCTATGAGTTCAATATTTATTACCATCATCTAAAAGATGAAAACTCAGGTAAATATTTGAGAATGTGCTAATTGATTTGTAGATAGTGCAAATTGTTTATTTTTAGGACTGCTTCAGTTTCATTAATTAAACTATATTAATTTATGATGTTAATTTTAATTTGGTAACTAATAGTCCAGTACCATCCTTTAGTAGTTTTGACGTTTCGTTTCATAGGCATTATATATGTTATGTAATTAAATAATAAATACCCGAAAAAAAAGGTTTTTATTTTTATTTCTTTATTCCCAGTAGTATTAGTTTCTTTATAGATTATTTAAAGAATGTCTACCATGATCAATTAATACTTTATTTAATATAGGATATAAATGAGAAATCAACATTCTTTGTAAATGTTAAATAACTGAGAATTCTTCATTTATGTTTTTACTGCAGATGATCTCCTAATAAAGGCGTTTTAACCTATTCTTGCATGGTAAAGAGCTGCAACACGATCAGGCAGAGAAGAAAATAGATTTTAAATTAGATTGAAGCTGATATAAATCACTAGAGGCTGGATAACGATGCCACGCATCACTACCTAAATTTTTCCACAAATGATTTTTACTTGTATTGATATACGAAGCTTGTACGAGCAAGTTCAAAACTGTAATTATCCCGTGATCTAATTATTGGGTGATAGCCTGAATTAGCATTCCCACAATGTACCTCTGTAAAATCAGAGCCATGTAACCAGAACCATGATGATCAGTTCAGTACAAGCTTTGAAATGAGTTCCTTCCCAAACCATGAATTATAGCATAGAACAGCTGTGGCTCGCCTTGGTTTGCCGCGATCGTATGTCAGAGGTGGCGATAAGCGAATACTACTTTCTCGCTTTATTACAAAAAAAAAATTAAATCAAGAAAATAAATACACAGTGCTTTCCAGCTTTTAATCTATATATTTTTTTTTAGATGCTCAACCGCCCTAAGGGTAATTTTCACGAAATTTTTATATTTGTTTAGCCCATAAGAGTGTCGCGAAATTTTCTTAGCACAAAATGGATGACGTAGCGAAAAAAAGTTTGGCCTAGAGGGTGTAGATACTCCAAGAGTAACTGCAACGTTTCGGACAATATATTCTTTTCTACTTGCTATGTCTTCATTCAAAAGAACCATTAGCTCTGATCAGAAGAGGTAAAGGATGTTTTTTTAAACACAAGAATTGTGTGATTAAAAAATTAACCAATTAACTTAATGTTCGGAGGTACAAAAACCTTTCATTCTAAAAAGGTTAACAGGTACGTAGTTGAAGCATATTGATTGATGTAACAAATTAAGAAAGTTTAGGTTTTTTTTTGTGTTTTTTTTATACTACACCATACTAGGATACACTGTTTAGGGGAAAAAAAGACAGAAAATTCAGAGAGTTGAAGTCAAGTTTTTTCTTTAAACCCTTGTATTACCAAGTTAATTTTACATGATATAAATTTTTAAACAATTAAACTAACACTGAAATGATGAAAATATTGGAAGAAGATAGTCGGGGAGGAGGAAGGGGAGGTCAGCAAATAAACAAAAAACTTTATTTTGCCGAAGTTTCGTCCTTAATTCCAGATCTTCATCGGGGCTAAAAATCTAAAAAGATATAACAACAATCACTCAGAGAAACATAAAAATAAAAGTTAATAATAAATAAACAAATTTGGAAATTTACAAACCAATGAATTAAATAGAAAATAGTTGATTAATAACAACAGAAATAGATAGTTAGTTGTAGATTGGTAACAATAGAAGATGAAATATTATAGGTTAAAGAAGATATGTATAAGATAAGGTATGTAAGTAGTGGCTAAAATAATGAAAAACAATTTGAATTAGCGTAATGATATGAAAGATAAATTAAATGTATGAAAAAAATGAAATGATACAATGGGCAAGAAAGTTATACACACATTTTTCTCAATGCTATATCGAATAAAATATGTTGAATTGACTAAACTACTATTTGAAAAAAATCCTTCTACTCTTCAGAGTCAGTTAAAAAATTAGATAATCTTGGTACTACTAATTTATTATTAATGTTAGTTCAGTTATTAAAAACTTTATATCGTGTAAAATTAACAGGGTACTTACACTGGTTTTAAGAAAAAATTGACTTCAACCCTTTGAACCTTTTCAATTTACCTTGACAAATAATGTCTAATCTGTAATTTGTTTTACTGTAGTATTTGTTGACCAATACTCAATTATAAAACGCATTTGGTATATAGTTTGTCTTACGTGTCCCTTTCAATGAATTGATCATTTGAACATCTTTTTACACTATTGATGTAGCAAGGTAGGACGGGGAAAATAATTAAAAAATTAATGAAACAATTTTTCAATTTTAATTCTGATCATTATATTTTTTCTGATAACCACTGATTAAAATATTAAAAATAAGATTCAAATGAATATATAACGTTTGGAGTTATTTTAATTTATGTAATTCATTGTTCATTACAAAAAAAAAAAATCAGTGAGTGTACAAATCATGATACATCATATCCATTCCAAATTTAAAGCTCATATAAAAAAAATCCGAAGGATTCTGTTTCGGGTAAATTAATTAAATTTGATTTAATTTGAACCCTTCAATCCAATATATCATTTTATCGAATACATAATGTTTAATTTAGAATTTACCTGGTACTGATTTCCTCTCCTTTGCCAAATGTAATAAAAAAAAACTGTAGGGTCAGAGATTAGAGATACTGTTGATGCTTACAGAATAGATTTGGAATTCTAGACCAATGCTTATTGTTGGAATTTCAATAGATTCCATTGTTGGACTATATCTTAAGGAAATTCCTGGCTAGGATTTATATCTGTTTATTGGTTTAGTTGAATAAGGGAAATATTGCCTTATGATATTATTATAATTTTGTATTTTTCTTTTTGTTAATTAAAAAAATATAAACCAAAAATAAGGGAACTGGACCACTATAGCCTATCAACAGTTTAGGTTTTGATACTTGGTAAAAACTTCTACAAAAATATTAGCTAAATATAACTGCTACCGGTTGAGTAAGAAGGTGATTTGGCCAGGATCATGATCATACTTTCAGTTTCTTCCCATTATTAGGTTTAACTACTTTATTGAAATTAGGTGTTCCGGAGAGGACTTTCTGACCCCATTTTCGATACAGAATAAATATTTATCTGCCACAACCGATCTCGAACCCGGTCTGGGGATACAGGAGCACGGCACCTAGCTCACGAAACAACCCCACTCCCTTTATTGCTTGCTTATCAAATATAAACTGTATTTAGGAATAAATTTCCTACCTTATTCTCGATTCCTCTATTTATTTTTCTGAAAAGCCCTTTATTGCGTTTGGGGAATAAATAAACACCCGCGATTGTGTAGGAGAAGGCAATTTTTTCGGGTCAACATTTCCTTCCAAGTAACAAGAGCTTAGTTTTTTATGTATATTATTACTTTTTTTTATACTTATAATGGAGTATATTGAGTATGTTTAGTATCTCGAGGTTTAGTCAATAATAAAATAACGATGTTGTGAGAACATTTCAGACCTTAATTGTTCGTGTATACAATTTTTTTGTAAGTGTTAAAACCACTAGGAATAACTTGTACAAGGTTTATTGTAGGGACATTTACGAGGTGTTTGTTGGCTCAACTACAGACCTTGTTGGATTTAGTTCAAGTGCTTATTACATTCATGTAGAACTATCAGTAATAACCTGGAGCTATTCGAAGCGGGATCTGATTTACTGATAGTTTACTGGTTTAGTAAAGGTTTAATTATTCTAAAGCTGAACGAAGTAATTCCAAAACAGACAGTTGAAAAAAAATCATTGAAATTTCCTGAGAATCATAATCTTGTTTTGTTTTATATCCAATACTCTCGCCCCTACAAATCGGGGACTGTCGAAACAATTCAGAAAAACATGGTGTTTAAGTAGCTGCATAATGATACTGAACTTATATACTTTTTTTTTTTAATTCGTAGATAAACCAAAACAAAGATCCAATATATTATAATGATTGCTTTGATGACAAACATGGAGGTTCCGCATCTTATATAACTATATGTTGGAGCTGAATCGAATAAGATATAATGATGTATCCTAGACACAAAGGAGGACTATTAGATATCTCATAGAACTTTCCTAGCCTTAGGATCTTCGTGGCGTCACCCTAATTGTAATATAGGCCTTGTTGTGTGGGTGTTCCTTCTCCGCTTCGTTTCTTCCCGATACGAATCCCTAATTTATATCCTGACAGGTTAATTATTTATCATTAGTCCTCTCACATTCAATATTTACCCATCGTCCTTCTCAGACGTCATGAAGTATACGATGCCTCACAAGCCCCTATTATGGCCACCTTGAAATCGGTAGGACGTAATTTTTCGTTAGAACTGCATGCGACGAGATCTTGAGTAAATTATGATGAAAACCCTTTATTTCACCGATAATATCAACTCCTTCAACAAAGCTTTCATTTCTCTAAATATGCAAATTCATTTCGTGTTGTATAAACAAAGAGATTAGGGAGGAATGTATTGTATTCTAAGTCATTCGCGAAATGTACCGCGGGGAGAATTTTCTAATCACATGAAAAAAATTTGTGGATTGTGTTGATATCAAGGCATACCGTATCAAATGCCTAATTTTATCTGAGAAAGTTGTTTTTTAAAATTCAAATTTCAATCAAGCCAAGACTTAGTTCTTCTATTCCTCTTTTTTCATCCTGTTAGTGCCATATTTTATAATTAATTTGGGTTTTATTGTAAATAGTATTTAATTACTATTAGTCTTCATTTTAATTATATTTATTTTTATTTATATTATTTTAATTGAATTTAGTTATTTGAGATGAACAATATGTATTTATATTTGTGTGTTATAATTAAGAAATAGAGACAGTTGTTAAGGGTTGATAACTGTTGCTAAGACGTCACTTAGTAACAGGCTGACCATCTTAGTTTTTAAATCCAAACCTCTTCTGCGTTTCTGGCGTTTCGACTTGAATGTTAGTTCCGACTAATTAGTGGCCATGATAGTGTGTAACCAACCCCCTTTGCGTTCGGTTGATGTTATTTTATTAGACATTTTTGAGTGTAACAGGCATTACAGTCCGGAACCAGACCTTTTTTGTGTTTCGACTTTAATATGAGTTCCGGCTAATAAGTGGCCATGACCATTTGTAACCAGCCCTGCCTGTGTGCATTTGGTGTTGTTCATTGACATTGTGAGAGTTTTAATCTACATTAAAGTCCGGAACCAGACCATTTCTGAGTTTCTGGCCTATGAGTAAATTATGAATTGTTACTAATTAATCGGATCGCATAGTTCATAAAAACAACTAGACCCTGTCTGCCCTTAATAAGTGCCAGAGTGGCAATCTTGGCTTCTGGATATTTCGACTATCGATGAGCCACTACACCAACCTGGACCTTTGCAGCGGTGTATTTAGCTACAGAGCTGCGACCTGCAAATCAAGGCAGCACTCTTCCTCTGACCTATTGGAGTGGATCAAGCTTTCGTCGACCAGTATTTATTTTACATATTTATATTGTTGTTTTTTTGTAAATTTGTCTCTTTTGTTTTCTTAATTTATTTTTATCTAAAAGGCCTTTTATTTTTACTTGTATTCATTATTTTATAACTCTTTTGTTTATTTTACGTTTAAGTTTTATAAATGTTAGATTAGCCGAATAAATAATTATATCCGAACCAGTTAGTTTTTGTTCTTCTTAAAGCCTTCCAACAAAAAGACATAGTCAATTTGATGTGGCTTTAACATAATTTTGGTCCTCCCGCCTAGGATATAGACATTTATTTGAAATTTGGTTCATTATAATTTTATTACTTATTTTAATTGTTAATTTACGGTAAGTAATGGGGCCTAAAGCGGATAAAAATAGAATTCAGTTGTCTGAGCTTAAAAATGAGCTAAATCCTCTAAAGCTTAGGACATAAAAGATACTAGGAATATTGGATTTTCTTTCTCTGAAAATTGTGAAAAAAATAAATTTATTTAAAGCTCGATTATCTAGGTTAGATAGCACTTAAGATAAATTTCAGTTGTGTCTTGAAGAATTAAAATATTTAGCTAATATTTTGGAAGATGAATCTATTTCTCAATTTGACCTTTTTCGATCCAAGACTAGACATCTGTATTAGGAGCCTTTGTTCTTTGGGATTGCTGGTGAAACAACTGCCGCCAGTCAATCAGTGATGAATTAATAACAATGCTAAAAATAACAGGTACATGTTTGAGAATATGATAACTGATAATGTAGATAGTGGAAATTGTTCATTTTTATGACTGCTTCAGTTTCAGTAATTAAACTATATTATTACATTTATAATGTTAATTTTAATTTGGTAACAAATAGTTCAATATAATCCTTTAGTAGTTTTGACTTTTCGTTTCATAGTCATTATATGTAGTGTAATTGAACAATAATAACGCGGAAAAAAAATTGTTTTTATTTCTTTATTCCCAGATAGTATTAGTTTCTTTATAGATTATTTAAAGAATGTCTATTATGATCAAATCTTTTCTATTAATAATTCTATTTAATTAATATAGGATATAACTGAGTCATCAACATTCTTTGTAAATGTTAAATAATTGAGAATTCTTCATTTATGTTTTTACTGCAGATGATCTCCTAATAAAGGCGTTTTAACCTATTCTTGCACGGTAAAAGATCTAACACGATCAGGCAGAGAAGAAAATAGATTTTAAATTACATTATTGAAGCTAATTTAAATCATTAGAAGCTGGATAACGATGCCTCACATCACTACCTAAATTTTTCCACAAATGAGTTTTACTTGTATATACGGAGCTTGTACGAGCAAGTTCAAAACTATAATTAGCACGTGATCTAATTTTTTGGGTGATAGCCTGAATTATCATTCCCACAATTTACCTCTGTAAATTCAGAACCATGTAACCAGAACCATGATGATCATTTAACAATGCTAAAAAAAATCGATAAAACGTTATTTGTGTTGTGTTGTGTGTGTGTATAT